>NW_007255356.1:79689-92527 GCF_000164805.1 Carlito syrichta | reverse complement strand
AATTGTAGGGTACAATTCAGGGTTCAGTATACCGAAGTTCATTGTGCAATACCCTGATTGATGAGGTGTGCCCCCCCTTCCCCAGGTAGATATCTACTACTGTCAACTATCTCGCCCCAGCCCCCTCCCTGCAGTTTCCTGTTACTTTCAATCCCGTTCTTACAACAATACTGTAGTTGTTCAAGATCCACTTATGAGTGAGAACATGTGATACTCAGCTCTTTGTTTCTGTGAGAGATCACTCAGTATTATAAGCTCTAATTCCGTCCAGGTTGCTGCGAAATTCATGATTTTGTTCTTCTTTATGGCTGCGTAATATTCCATCGTGTATGTACACCACATTTTTAAAAATCCAGTCCTCTTTTTATGGGCAGCATGGTTGGTTCCATCTTCTTGCTATTGGGAACAATGCTGCGGTAAACATATGTGTGCAGGTATCTTTTCCACAGAGTGACCTAAGTTCTTCAGGGTATATTCCCAGTAGGGGGAATGCGGGATCATATGGAAGGTCAATTTCTAGGAGTTTTAGGAATCACCACATTGATTTCCACAGGGGTTGTACTAGTTTACACTCTCATCAACAGTGTAGAATGTTCCCTTTTCGCCACATCCTCTCTAGCATCTGTTATTTTTTGAGTTATCGATAATGGTCATTCTGACGGAAGTTAGGTGATATCACAGTGTAGTTTTAATTTGCATCTCCTTGATGATTAGTGAGGCTGAATATTTTGTCATGTGTCTGTTAGCTGCTCATAGGTCTTCTTTAGAGAAGTGTCTATTCATATCTTTTCCTCAGTTTGTAATAGGGCTGTTTGCTTTTTTCTTTTTAGCACATTTGAGTTCCTTGTAAATCCAAGATATTAAGCCTTTGTCAGACCTGGAGTTGGCAAATACTTTTTCCCAGTCTGTGGATTGTCTCCCTGCTCTCTTGATGGCTTCTTTGGCCTTGCAGAAGCTTGTCAGTTTGATGAGGTCCCACTTGTCTATTTAATCTCTTATGTCATGGGCACTTGGGATTTTGATCAGGAATTGGTTGTCAGTTCCAACTTCCATAAGAGTGTCTCCTGTATTTTCTAAGGTTCTTACAGTTTGAGGTTTTACATTTGGGTCTGTGATCCATTTAGAGTTAATTTTTGTGTATGGGGATAGGTAGGGGTCCTGTTTCAATCTTCTGCATGTGGTCAGCCAGTTTTCCCAGCACCATTTACTGAATAGGTTCTCCTCTCCCCAATGGTGGGTGGTGGAGGCTTTGTCAAAGATGAGTTAATTGAGAAATTGGGGTTTTGCTTATGAAATCTCAATTCTATTCTATTGGTCTATATGCCTGTTCTTGTACCAATACCAGGATGTTTTGATGATTGTGGCTTTATAGTATAGTTTAAAGTCTGGGAGTGTGATACCTCCTGCTTTTTTAATTTTTGCTGAGGATTGTTGTGGCTATTCTTGGTTGTTTATGTTTCAATATGAATTCCTGTATTGTTTTTTCTAGGTCTGAGAAGAATGTTGCTGGTAATTTAATGGGTATTGCATTAAATGTGTAGATTGTGTTAGGTAAAATGAACATCTTAACAATGTTGCTTCTTCCAGTTCATGAACATGGAATATTTTCCCACTTGTTTGTGTCATCTTTGATTTCTTGAGCATGCTTTTTAGTTTTCATTGTAAAGATCTTTTACATCTTTGATTAAGAAGATGCCAAGATATTTCATTATTTTTGTGGCTGTTGTGAATGAAATTGTGCATTTTATTTGGGTTTCCATTTGTTTATTATTGGCGTATAGAAATGCGAATGTCTTTTGTACATTTATTTTATACCCTGAGACTTTGCCAAAGTCCTTTATCAGTGCCAGGAGGTTTTTGGCAGATTCTCTTGGGTTTTCAAGGTATACACTCATGTCATCTGTAAAGAGAGATAACTTGACTTCCTCTCTTCCTATTTGGATAGCCCTGATCACCTTCTCTTCTCTGATTACTCTAGCTAGGACTTTCGAAACTATGTTGAACAGGAGGGGCGAGAGTGGGCGTCCTTGTCTTGTTCCAGTTTTCAGTTGAAATTGTTCCAATTTTTGTCTGTTTAGGAGTATGCTGCCTGTGGGTTTCTCATAGATGGCTTTTCCTATTTTGAGGTATCTTCCACATATGCCTAGATGTTCAAGGGTTTTTAACAAGAAGTGGTGCTGGATTTTATCAAAAGCTTTTTCTGCAGCTAATGATATAATCATGTGGTGTTTGCTTTTACATCTGTTGATGTATTTAATTACATTTATGATCTTACAAATGTTGAACCAGCCTTGCATCCTGGGGATGAAGCCTACTTGGTCATGATGGATGATTTTTGAGATGTATTGCTGAATCCGGTTCGGTATGATCTTGTTGAGAATTTTAGCATCTGTGTTCATCAAAGATACTGGCCTATAGTTCTCTTTCCTTGTTGGGTCTTTACCTGCCTTGGGTATCAATGTGATGTTAGCTTCATAAAATGATTTGGGAAGAGTGTCATCTTTCTCAATCACCTGGAATACTTTCAATAGGATTGGTATCAGTTCCTCCTTTTATGTTTAGTAGAATTCTGCTGGAAAGTCATCTGGTCCAGGGATTCTTTTTGTCGGTATTTTTCTCATGACATAAGCAATTTCCTTGATTGTTATTGGTCTATTTAGGGTCTTAGTGTCTTCTTATTTCAAACTAGGGAGGTTATGTGATGTCAGAAAGTCCTCCATTTCCTTTAGGTTTTCAAGTGTATTTCCATACAATTGTACATAGTAGTCTTTGAAAATATTTTGTATTTCTTCTGGATCAGTTGTGACTTCATCTTTTGTGTTTCTGATTAAGTTTATTTGGACTTTTTCTATCTTTCTCTTGGTCAGTCTGGCTAGGGGCCTTCCATCTTGTTTATCCTTTCAAAGAACCAGCTTTTTGTTTCATTGATTTTTTTGTATTATCATTTTGTCTTCAATGTCCTGGGTTTGGGCTTTTATTTTAGTGATCTGGATTCTTCTGCTGAAGTTAGGGTTTTGGTGGTCTCGCATTTCCAGATTCCTTAGGTGACTTGTGAGACTGTTAACTTGTGATCTTTCCATTTTCTTCATGTGTGTTTGTAAAGATATGATTCCCCTCTTACTACTGATTTCATGGTATACCACAGGTTTTGGTAAGATGTTTCTTCATTTTCATTTGTTTCCAGGTAACTTTTAATCTCTGTTTTTATTTTATCATTGACCCACGAGTTGCTTAGCATCATACTGTTTAGTGTCCATGTCTTTGTGGGTTTTGGAGGAACTTTATTGGTGTTGATATTTATTTTTATTCCACTGTGGTCTGAGAAGGTGATAGCAAACTTTTAGTTTTATGAAATTTTCTTATGTTTGATTTATGACCAATGATGTGGTCAATCTTGGAGTATGTTCCATGCGGTGATGAGTAGAATGTATATGCTGTGGTTGTTGGGTGGAGTGTTGTGTAGATATCAATTAGGTCCATTTGTTCAAGAGTCTCATTGAGATTCTGGATTGCCTTGCTGGTTTTTTGTTTTGATGATCTGTCCAGGGTTGTGAGTGGGGTATTAAAGTTCCCAGCTATGATAGTGTTAGAGTCAATCTCTTTTTTTAGTTTCCATACAAGCTACTGTATGAACTTTGGTGCTCCTTTTTTGGGTGCATATATGTTTAGGATGGATATTTCTTGTTGATAGATTGAAACTTTTATCATTATATAGTGACCTTCTTCATCTTTTTTTAATTTTTATTAGCGTAAAGGTAATTTTGTCTGAGATTAAAATTGCAACTCCAACTTTCTTTTGTGTTCCATTTGCCTGAAATTTTGCTTCTCATTCTTTTACTTTGAGTCTGTGAATATCCTTTCTGGTGAGATGAGTCTCTTGGGAACCATATATTCATGCTTTATGATATTTTATCCATTTTGCCATTCTATGTCTTTTCAGTGGTCCATTTAGTCTATTTATATTCAGGCTAATTATTGAAATGTAAGAGTTTATCCCAGTCATGGGTTCTTATGGAGGTGTTGTTGATCCTATTTGTTTGTTGTGTTTATTTTGATTTTGGAGTTGATTCATGTGTGTTTTCAATCTTTTTCCTGCACTCTTGTGAAGAATGCTGTTGTTCTTTTTTCCTTTCTTCTGTGTTTAATATTTTCTTAAATGTTTCATGTAGGGTTGGTCTGGAGGCAATGTAAGTTTTTAGGGATTGAATGTCTGGGAAAGATTTTAAGTCTTCCTCACTGATGAAGCTTAGTTTAGCTGGGTAGGTTATTCTTGTTTAAAATTGATTATCTTTGAGGATTTTGAAGATTGGGCTCCAAGCTTTCTTAGCCTGAAGGGTTTCTATAGATAAATCTGCTCCTATTCTAATTGGTCTTCCCCAGTAGGTGGTCTAACCTTTTTCTCTTGCTGCCTCTAGAATTTTTTCTTTTATATCTACTGGTTTAAGTGAATTATTATGTATCTGGGAGTTGGTCTTCTCATTTGTTGTCTTGCAGGGGTTCTCTGAATATCTTGTGTTTGAATTTTCATGTCACTGATGAGATGAGGGAAGTTTTCTGGAATAATTTCATGAAATGTTTGTTCCAGGTTTGTCTCTGTCTCCTTTTCTGCCTCAGGAAGTCTAATTACTCTTAGGTTTGATCTCTTGAAGTAATTGATCATCTCTTGAAGATTTTGTTCTGTCTTTTTAATCTTCTTTTCTATGGTTTGGACAGTTTGGGTTAGTTCTGTATTTTGGTCCTCAAGCTCTGAGATTCTTTCTTCTGCTTGGCTAAGTCTGCTTTCAATGCTTATTAGTTTGTTATTTATTTCAATCACAGTATTTTTTACTGCTGTTATCTCCATTATCAACTCCTTTCTATTTTCTTCTTGTCTCTCCTGAATTATTTTTATTCTCTCTATTAGAGTCTTGACGTCTGGATTTTTAGTATGTGATCAGTCATTCTGGGGGCTCTTCATTGTGTGTGTTCCGAAGTCTGTTTTCTCAGTGTCTGGTCTCCCAGGAGTCTGTGTGAGACCTATGTTTTTCTTTTTGGTTTTTCTTCATTTGTGTAGATTTTCCTCCCCACTTTTTCTTTTTTTCCTCCTCTCCTTTAATTTTGTTGTTCAGGGGTGGCAGGGTTGCTTTTACTTCTGTTTGCTTGATCTCCTATTCTTCCTTGTGTGAATCCTTTAGCTTTGTTTACTTCTGAAGCTTGACTTTGGGTTGAGAATTGTATTTTTTTTTTCAATTTTGAGATTGAATTGAGGGGGAAGCTGTGATTCAAAATCTATCTTCAGATCACAGCATCCTCCAACAGGTGTATGAATACCCTGGAACTCGCTTCCCACTGCCTTGCAATCTGTGCATGCAGTGGGGGAATAGGTTTACTCTCTGAAAGCAAAATGTGGTAAGAAAAAGAAAAGGAATGGAACTGGGGAGGAAGGAAGAGGAAGGTGGAGAGTGAGAAGAGTGAGAAGGAAAACAGACAAACTTACTGACTAATAAATGAAAAGAGACACAAAGACAGAAAAGAGTAAGAAAAAAAACCCCTCAAAACTAAAGCATGCAGACAATCATACAGACACAAGCCAATCAGCCTCCTTATTGATACTATTCCCTTACACAAGCATGAAGTCTAAAGAATAAAAAAACCAGTAAATTAACAGAGGCAAAGCTAGTACGAAAACACTATCAATAGCAGTAAGAAGAGAGAAAAAAGAGGAAAAAAAGAAAAAGGATAAGTACAACAAACATACAAATAATACAAATAGAAAAAATAAAAACAATGGAACCCAGCCCACTCTTAGATCGTTCCTCTAAGTTCAATATCCTTTCAGCTCTGATGTCTAGTTCTCATTGCAGGCTGATAGGGCTATTCGCTGCTAGGATCTGATGCCCCCCACTTGCTGGGGGGAGGGGGGTGTGTTTGCTCAGATCTAAGCTCAGTCAGCGTGCTGCCTGAGAAGACTGCCATTCAAATCTGACCATTCAAATCTGACCTGTGTCCAATCTAGGATGGGGGAGGGGTTTCGGTCTCTCCCAGGTTGATTTTATTACCTTAGATCTCAAGCTGGAGGCAGGCGGAGCTAGGGAGAGCTGGTGTGCCGGCTGGGTCAGGTCAATGCAGTCCCTGCATGGTCTCAGGGCTCTAGCTGTTATCCCATCCACCCTCTGGGCTGAACTGGGAGAGGCGGAGGGTGGGACAGCCAGGAGCTGCAAGTCGGTGTTGCAGTGGGTGACTCGGACTGGGCGGAGCTGTGCTGCAGACGTGGGGACCTGGAGCTTCCTGGGCGGGGAATGGAGGGCTGCCTTGGGCAGGGGGAGGGAGCATCCACAGGAAGGAGCGGTGCCATGGACGGCCTCCTCAGCGATGCAGTGCATGGAATAAACTCCACGGCTGGGAATCTCCTGTCAATCCAGGAGGGGCAGTGACTGCGGGAGGGAGGAGCAGAGGCAGCGGCTGAGCCAGCAGTGCAGTGCATGGAACCAACCGAGGGCCTCCAGCCCGCAGGCCAATGTGGCCAGTGTCAGTGGTGGCAGCAGTGGTGGCGGTTGCGGTGGTGAACAGAGTTGTGTGCGGGGTCGTTTTCTGCCAGTCCTCAGACCTGTGAGGCTGGCCAAAGAGCAGGCTGGCAGCGGTGGGGGCAGGAGACAGCAGGGGAGAGCAAGAGTCCCTCTGGTCACTCCCTTTCGGAGAGTCTTACAGATCAACCTGCTCCTTTGCCATCTTGCCGGAGGTCTCTTGCTTTATCTTCTATCACTGAGACATTTCCTTCTTAGTCGCCTTTGCTGGTTCCTCTTCATCTCTTTGACTTTTAAGCTTTCAAGGTGTCCAGGCCTCAGTGCTTGGATCTTTTACTCTTTCTCCGTACATAAACTTAGTGGATGATCCTATCTAATACCATGGTTTTAAATATCCTCCCACACACTGATGGCTTTAGATTATAACTCCCCACTTAATCTAGATTTGCATATCCAGTTTCCTCTTCGGCAGTTCCCTCTGTCTGATAGCTAGTCGCTATCACATTTTATATATCCCGGTTGATCTATTCACCACAATATCATCTACCTTCAAATACTCCCACTTCAATAGATTGCAACTTCATTTTGCCAACAGTAAAATTATGAAATGCAGAGTTATCCGCCGTTTATCTGTTTTTCTCACAATTCACATTCTGTTCTTTGGCAAATCACATTGCTTTTGACTTAAAAAATATATTCAAAATGTTACCCTTCTCTTTGCTTCTTTTGTTATTACTCATGTCCAAATCATCAACGTCTCTGTTCTCTCTACTCCTGCCCTCTTTGGTCGACCCTTGGCAAAGCAGCCAGGGTGGTCCTGGTAAATACCCAAATCAGACCACATCAGTCTTCTCAGTCTTCTCTGTGCCCGCCAAAGGATTCTTGACTCATTAGCACAAAACAGGAAAAAAAAAATGTCTTAAAATGACTTACAAAGTTCTTCACAAACTCTGCTTGCTCCTCTGCCCAGCATCACCCATAGGACCACATCTTTTTTTTTTTTTTTTTTTGAGTTGGAGTCTCCCTCTGTCGCCCAGACTGGAGTGCAGTGGCCCCTCCCGGCCACCGCAGCCTCGATCCGCTGGGCTCCGGCTATCCTTCCCCTCAGCTTTCCAAGTAGCTGGAATTACAGGCGTGCTCCCACACCCGGCTCATTTTTTGATTTATTGTAGAGATGAGGTGTCTCCAAGTTGCCCAGGTGGGTTTCGAACCCGCGGGCTCAGTCAATCCACTCACCTCGGCCTCCCAAAGCGCAGGATTACAGGCTGAGCCACCGAGCCCAGCTTATCCTACTTCTTAAATAATTTTTGAAAAAGATAATATCCCTATATATGAATGGTAATGAGTTAGATACTTGCTGTTTTGTTTACTACCTTCTCACCCAACTAGAATGTCACATAGGAGTAAGAATAGAATGAGAGTGGGCTTGTTTGCTGTATCCCTGTGCCAAACACATTGTTAAGTGTACAGTAAACACTTGAACGAATTGCTGAATCAGTCTGGGTTTTTCTTTATATTTTGTGGAATATGGTTAACTCAGACAAACGTTCACTGTTATGGATTGTATGGGTAGTGCCTGATTCCTGAACGAAACTTGGATCTTTACAAGGAAAAAGAACAGGATCTGATACATTTAAACAACCAACAATGTTTTCCAGGCATATATTGATTAGAATACCTAAAGAGTTACTTTGCATTAGCCATGTCGAACACAGTAGTTAGACCAAAATTAATATACTTAGACCAAATGTCTAGCTCCCAAAAATGGAAGTTTGGTGTTTGTACATTTTATTAAAATTATGAATTAGTACTTTTTTGTTTGTTTGTTTGTTTTTTGGTTTTTTTGAGTTGAAGTCTCACTGTTGCCCAGACTGGAGCGCAGTGGCCGCTTCCGGCCACCGCAGCCTCGACCTGCTGGGCTCCGTCGAACCTTCCGCCTCGGCCTTCCAAGTAGCTGGAACCACAGGCGCGCGCTACCACGCCCGGGTAATTTTTCTGATTTATTGTAGAGATGAGGTCTCGCCTGCCCAGGCAGGTCTCGAACCCACGGGCTCAGGCAATCCACTCACCTTAGCCTCCCAAAGGTGCGGGATTACAGGCTGAGCCACTGAGCCCGGCTGAATTAGTACTTTTAAGGCACACTAGAAAGCATTTAAAATACATTTATACTTTGACTAGATGGTACAAGAGCAAACTTTAAATAAATAGTGACATACTTTCCTTTGGTAAAATGGAAGTTTAACTGAAAAAGGAGATCTTCTGATGTGGTTGGAGCAAATACATTTATTATACAAATAAATAATACATGTGCTATGGTAATACAGTCTACTAAGGTCAATAAAAGGTATGAGAATATCATTATACAAGATATATGCCCTCAGTTAGTCATAGTTTCTGTGAAAAGCAAAACAAAACAAAACAATAATTATTGCCAATAGCAATGTTTTCCAGAAGTATAGAGAAGTTTAAACAGTGGAGGGAAAAAGAGTGGCAAAAAAAGTGGAACAATTTGATGGGCACGCTGATATTTGATCTGTCTTTCAAAAGATGAAGAGAAATTCACAAGATGAGGATCAAGCTATGCTATAAAACATAATCTATGATTAACTCATGACCATCTGATGGACTAATATTTTATTGTATCTTACTTATATATTCCTACTCTGTGTTAATTTGCCAGGGCTGCCGTAGCAAAGTTTCACAGTTTGTGTTGACTTAAACGACAGAAATGTATTGCCTCATTGGTTTGGAAGCTCAAAGTCTGAAGGAATTGGCAGATTTGGTTCATCTTGAAGGCTGTGGGGGAAATATCTGTCCTAGGACTCTTTCTTTGACTTGCAGACAGCTGTCTTCATACTCACACGATGTTTTTTCTTTACATGTGTGTGTCTAAATTTCTCCATTTTATTAGGACATTCATCATATTGGATTAAAGCCCATTCTAATGACCTTACTTAAACTTGAATACCTCTGTAAAATCTTACCTCCAAATTGCATCACATTTTGAGTTCATGGGCATTAAGACATCATCATATGAATTTTGTAGGGACCCAATTCAACCCATAAAACTTTTCATTAGTGAGTGAGCTCCATTAGACGATTTATTAGGAACTCTAGGGCAAGTTTTAGTTTGTTTAATTGTTCATTTTTCCCTTATGTCTCCAGAGCATTGTAGATATACAAAAATATTTATCAAATATTGGAGTCTGTTATTAGCTATTCAAGAAATGCAAGCCCCATTATGCAAAAAATTTGATTTTTATATTAAAAAAATTGGAATTGTTTGGAATTCTAGAATTAATAATAATTTATGGCATTTGCAAAACAACTCATTCTTTTTTTTTCCTTTTATTCATTTTAGTATTTTAAGCTATAAAAACCTTTTTTTTCTTTTTCTCCAGCATCTGTGAGCTGAAATTACACAGTACTTATTATTTCCTTTGACATACCCACTTATTTTTTATACTCACCAATTTAGAGCTATATAATATAGGTTTAGTGCCTATCTGTGTATAAGTATAGTACACATATTGACATGCTAACTAAGCATAATAATGATAATTTTTTCTAATCACTTTATAGCTATATGTGACTCTTGAACTAGATTTCTGTCTTAATCATTAAATAGCAACACATTTTTCTTAATAAAGCTAGAATTATGCCTCAAATTCTAGCCCAGTTAGCTGAAGATGGCTTTGGAAACTTTTTTCAATTCAATCATTTCTATGGGTTAAATTACATTCTCTATCCTTTTAAATTTAATTTGAAAAATTAAATTTAAATAAAAATTATTGTATTTTACATTCAAAAAATTTGACAGGTAAATTATCTTTAGGAGAAGCTGAGGTATGTCTTCCTAAAACAACTATTTTAGCAGGTAATAAAGTGAAGTAATTAACATTGAATGACTATCTCAGATAAAGATGTGAAACTGGAAACAATTTCATTTTTCTGGTGGCAATGTGTGTGAGAAATGTTATCCTTTACACTTAGTTTCTGAGTAATTAACCTGAAATACCTCATTTCTAGCACCAGGCTTTACATTCGAATGACCCTATGATGTTTCACAATAATTATTCTGGAAATCTCTTGTTATTCTTACTCAAAAGTCAGTTAAGACCTTTAATACAAAAATCTTCAAAATGGAGAAATGGAATTCAAAATTGTTCTGACTTTATTTAGTGTCAGTGATTTTTAGTTCACTGCTTATAAAACATAAAATGAACTAAACTTCATCTCTATCAGGATTTTTTTTTTTTAAATGACAGACTGACTAAATTGCAAGAAAATTTGGTAAGGCAGTATAAAAATTTATTAGTTCTATTAACTGAGAGAAATTATGTTTAGAACTAACACACATGAAGCCAAACAAAGATATGAAAAAATAGTTCCTTACTGGAGAATGATTTTCTAATGCAGCTATGTACAATACCATACCGTTACCCTCTGAGACTGTGTTCACGTTTCAGTTCAAGTAACTTGAATTTTCTCATTGGAAATGAAATGATATTGGATTTAGAGGCTTAAACTCAAAATAACTCTTCCCAATTATTATTAATAAATATGTTAGAAATGTATTACCAAAAAATTTAAAAAATAATTTGTAGGTTTATCGTGTTATAGCAACTCAAAAATATTTTATTGAGAGATATATGGAGAAAGTAACCCACGTTTGCATATAAGGAGAAAAACATGTCAATACTGTATACTTTTAGGTTGTAAACCTATGCATAGCCTTCTTTTATATACATCAGTCATAGGTAATTTTTTGTTGAATACCACCAGCAATCAAAAGAATGTATTGATTATTAAAAATGTAAAATGGTCTGAAAGTTAAATCTACCACATTTTTCAAGCATTATATTGAGGCATTTTTTTTTTAAATTATGAAGATGTAGGGTACAATTCAGGGTTAGGTATACAAACATTGATTATGCAGGTACCCTTGTTGATGAGGTATGCCCCTTCCCTCCCCTAGCAGTTTTCCTCAACTGCCAATCCCACTTCCCCTGACAGTTTCCCATTACTGACAAACACTTTCTTATAGTACTATAATTGTTCAAGGTCTGCTTATGAGTGAGAACATATGGTATTCTGTTCTTTCATATTTTTATGAAAACATACAAATAAATATACCTTCATTGTATATTTGTTAGTAAGAAAACAATCTAGATTGTGATTCATAGCATAGTGCCAGCTTGAATTGAATTGACTTAATGTTCTAGGGGTTCTCAATCTCTCTATATTAGCCAGCATGCTGACATGGCTTGGTATCTTCAATTAGCTTTGTTCAATTATTTGAACTTGTGGTTAGAAAAGGTTAACCATCAGCTAATGTTACAATTAGATAGTTTAAAATTAAGAGATAAGAAGCCAGTTGCATCTGTTAGTGTAAACGCATGCCTTTGATGATCATTTCTAAGTACAAATAAATGGACATGGGTATTTCAAACCTATGTAAAAGTTATTTGAAAACAGAATTACCTGAGCAGTTAAACCTAACATTTCATTGTCCCTATTCAAGTCTGAATTGTTCCAAAGATGCTTTTGCTCAAATTTTGATGGAAAATTCTGTCCCTTTTAGTACATACTAAAATTGTTTTTCGTATTCAATATGCATCAATTTATGAAAATGATTTTTAATATAGTTTGTCTTTCATGATGTTTTGCTTATATTAACACAATTTTTCAATCTTTTTTCCCTATGACATTTGCATTATGTTTGGAAGCTTATTCTTTTTTAGAGCTATATTTATGAAGAAAGTATAATTTGCTCTGTACCTACTGTTTCAGTAGGACAGGTTTAATTTTAATGCAATCACTATTTAATCGTTTTAAATGGTCATACCATAAAATATACCATAAATATATATATGAAGCTATATATATAACATTATATATAAATATATATATTTACATTTATAAATGTGTAAGCAAATGTGATAAAATTTTGTGTGCTTTTATAAGAATACATTTAAAATACTTCTGTGTAGTCAGTTGATTGATATAAAAATCCAATTCTAAGATTTTAAAAAACACTTGTGTAAATGTCATCAAAAGTAACAGTATCCAGATTACTTTTTCTTTCCTTTGATGTAAAATATCTCTTGTGCAACTGGAAAACTAATAGAAACATAATGACATTAATGAATCAGCAAGGTCTACTATATTGTACTTATTGTCCAGTGAAAACAGTGTTTTTTTTTTCATGAATATAAGAAATAACTGAGTGAGACTCCAACTCAAAAAATAAAAAATAAAAAAAGGGAGGCTGAGGTGAGTGGATTGCCTGAGCCCGCGGGTTCGAGACCTGCCTGGGCAGCGAGACCTCATCT
>NW_007255356.1:77178-79619 GCF_000164805.1 Carlito syrichta | reverse complement strand
GCCACTGCACTCTAGTCTGGGCGACAGAGTGAGACTCCAACTCAAAAAAAAAAGAAATAACAACTTATATTTTACTTGCAAGATAAGTGCGATTTTTAAAAATCAATGTATCTTTTTTTTAAAAAATCACTTGTATGCAAAATTAGAATTTTGAAACTTTAATATTGACTCAATAACAATTTAGCATTTATATTTATTGTTGCTAATTTGTGCCAGCCAATATGCAAAGTATTTACGTATCTTATCTCATTTAATTCTTGGAGCTATTTAAAGCATACTACACAGATGAGGAAAATAAATAGTTTAGGGATTTTTCAAAATTTCATGACGAGCAATGGACAAAATGTTAAAACCTGAAACTAAAAAATTTAGGGTTGATTTATTTCCCAACTACACTCCAGCTTATTTTACCCTTTGTGATAGTGAAAAAGTAGAAAATGAGTGCCTTGGATAAAATGATTCTGGTAGTTAATTGCAACAGGAGTGATTTTCAAAATTTTGAAAGCACTTTACCACAGACATTACCCAAAAAGAGAAGAACTCATCATTCTCTAAGGATTGATCTGTTTCTATAAGTGTATGCCTAGCAAAATGTGTTCGTAGTGAGAGGACTTGAAGTGAGAGGACTTGTTCTGTCATACTCCTCTGACTTCCAAGTTGTATTATTTTATAACGTCTGTAACATTTGTATAATTTCATAAAGTAGCTGTGATAGAAATGTTATACCATTAATATTTAGAAGTCATGCCATATTCAGTGTATTTTACAGGTTTCTGATATGTTGCATCACAATAACCAGGTTATTTATTACAAGTATTATTAATAATGCTTGAACATATGTGCACTTGAAGTAATGTTTAGTGAATATTTGAAAAACATCATTTTTTGTGCACAGTCATATTTAAATTGTATAGCATTAGTAAATGCTGTGAAAATAGTTAAAATGACTTGAACCCATGTCTGGTGGATAAGCTTGGACGTACATATGAATCTAGGGCTAGTCTCACTTTCAAGGTCACTCTCTTGCTTACTGCAAGGCATATCACTACACTGCTACCCTTCCTTAGACCAGCCAGACACCAAGAAATAATCCAAAAATTGCCTTAAAATTCTGATAAATAATATTTTAAATATTGAGGCAACATATACTTTTTTTTCCATGGCATTAATTTTCTTTATTATTACGTCCTAAAATGTGAGGGAACACTATCTCTTCTCTAAAGGATAATTGTAAGCAGATAGTCCTCATCTTGCATTTGTCGTTTTGTTTTAATATAATTTTTCATTTTAAAGAAACCTAAGGGAATATCTTCTTGTACTGTACTTACATTTTTTTATTATAAAGATGTGGGGTACGATTCAGGGTTAGGTATACAAACATTGATTATGCAGGTACCCTTGTTGATGAGGCATGCCCCTTCCTTCCCTAGCAGGTTCCCTCAACTGTCAATCCCACCTCCCCTCCCCTGACAGTTTCCCACTACTGCCAATCACTTTCTTATAGCATTATAATTGTTCAAGGTCACCTTATGAGTGAGAACATATAGTACTCTGTTCTTTGTTTCTGTGATAGATCACTGAGTATGATTGACTCCAAATCCATCCAAGTAAGCAACATTTACTTTTACATAAAGGTAATAAGGTCAGAAAGATTTTGGGTCAAAATTTAAATCCACAACTGAGTAATGACATTATTTTGTACAAAAGTGCTTTACTGTCTCTGCACTCATTATTTATTTCATATATTTAAATGACTTTATTTTGCTATGTGGCTGAGAGCACACATTTAAGAAACTGTACTAATTAAATAATGACTGGCTAATAAGAGATGTTTGAAAAATGGCAGTTATTATTATAATTATTCTTACTTATTATTACATTAGGTCTAACCTCTATAACTATAGATATCACAACCATGTCTAGAGGTCGAT
Organism: Carlito syrichta; assembly: GCF_000164805.1. Taxonomy (NCBI): domain Eukaryota; kingdom Metazoa; phylum Chordata; class Mammalia; order Primates; family Tarsiidae; genus Carlito; species Carlito syrichta. The sequence goes on along the minus strand of NW_007255356.1, from coordinate 77,688 downwards.
TCAATAAGGAGGAGTAATTTGGTTCTAATTTTTCTTATGCTATTTTCTTGGAGATTTTCCTTTTCAGTTTTTCTGAGGATGTGGCTTCTAACACCGAATTTTACCTGCTAGGAAACACTGCATTAATACAATTTCCATGGTACTTTTTCCTTTAGGGTTCTCGCTGTAGGTTAATCAAATAAATTAATTTCTGCTCATGTGTCAAGGACATAAAGCAGTAACCTTTTTTCCATACACAAGTATTATTACATATATAATATTATAAACGTGATTAGCATAAGAAGCAATATCTAAGATGAGACATGCTAAGATGAGAGTATTTGGAGAATTATTTTAATTGAGTAGATTTTAAAATATCAAAATTGGTCGCAAAATAGTATGATCTATGCATATAGATAAACCTGGATTGGACATCTTTACTGGCTCTGCCATATAGTTGACTTTGAATATAACACTTTTTTTTTTTTTTTTGAGTTGGAGTCTCACTCTGTTGCCCAGACTGGAGTGCAG
>NW_007255356.1:76343-77158 GCF_000164805.1 Carlito syrichta | reverse complement strand
TTGATACTGAGATAACAGTAATAAAGAATACTGTGAATGAAATAAATAACAAACTGATAAGCATGGAAAGCAGAATTAGCCAAGCAGAAGAAAGAATCTCAGAGCTTGAGGACCAAAATATAGAACTAACCCAAACTCTTAAAAACACAGAAAACCAGCTGTAAAAGACAGAACAAAACCTTCAAGAGATGAGCAATTACTTCAAGAGACCGAACCTAAGAGTTATTGGCATTCCTGAGGCAGAAAGAGAGACAGAGACCACACTGGGACAACCTTTCCATGAGATTATTCAAGAAAACTTCCCTTATCTAATCAGTGATGCATAAATTCAAATGCAAGAGAGTCAGAGAACCCCTGCAAGAAAACAAATGAGAAGACCAACTCCCAGACACATAATAATTCGCCTAAACAAAGTAAGTGTAAAAGAAAAAATCCTAAAGGCAGCAAGAGAAAAAGGCCAGATCATCTCCCATGGAAGACCAATTGCAATAGCAGCAGATTTATCTATAGGAACCCTGCAGGTTAGGAGGGCTTGGAGCTCTATCTTCAAAGTCCTAAAAGATAAACAATTTCAACCAAGAATAACCTACCCAGCCAAGCTAAACTTCAACAGCAAGAAAGAATTAACATCTTTCCCAGATATCCAATCCTTAAGAACTTATGCTGCCACCAGACCACCTCTACATGAAACACTTAAGAAAGTACTATACACAGAAGAAAGGAAAAAAGACACCATTCTTCACAAGAGTACAGGGAAAACCAAGTGGAAACAACAACAACTCTATAAGAACTCTATGATAGGGACCAACTCTCAC
>NW_007255356.1:59803-76323 GCF_000164805.1 Carlito syrichta | reverse complement strand
GGAATTACAGGCATGCGCTACCACGCCCGGCTGATTTTTTGATTTGTTGTAGAGATGAGGTCTCGCTGCCCAGGCGGGTCTCGAACCCGCGAGCTCGGGCAATCCACTCACCTCAGCCTCCCAAAGCACGGGATGACAGGCTGAACCACTGAGCCCGGCTAGTTTAGACTTCTAACTGACCCTCACGCCCCCTGCTAGTGGCCGGGTACCCTTTGTGTTCCCCCTCCTCCGTCGTACCCTCACTCACTTAGCAGTGTCCAGCCACTGCCCGTCCCACCCTTGTCCTAATGTGACTACTGTTTAGGGCCGGCTTATAAATGAGAACATGGTGTATTCAGTTCTTTCTCTCTCCCTATTCCAGAAGTCAAGTTTATTATGCCTTTCATTGGTCCAGTGCAATTTTTCTTTCACTGTCATCAAACCCAAAACTTAGATTTATGAGTTGAGTGACTGTGAATGCTGATTTTTGTTGTGGTGGTGAATGCTGGCAGGAAGTGAGTGAGATTCTTGAGAAAAATAGACTTAAGAATTAGAGACACTCCGTTTGGGAGACCCATAGCTTCAAGAAAATAGTTATAGGTGCGAATGGGAACTTTATCCTGAAGACCTGACATGCACCGCCCCCCCCCACACTGTTTATATGGACATTCTCAGCATATCGATGTTCTAGAACTCAAGGAAACTGGATGAAGTCACATAGAAATGGGTACAGAGGAAGGAGGGAAATCCTGCAGTGCTCTCTGGGACAGGCTGGCATTTAGAAATGGGGCCTGGGAGTTGGGACAAGCAGAACTGAAAAATAAAAGGCAGATGAAAAGATGCACAGCACTAAAAAAAGCAGAAGACAAAGCAGCTCATTTTTATAGAATACTTTAAAAATTAAGAAATTTTCTCACATTTTATCTGATAACACATAAACATGCACATTTTTTTCTGTTTAAAAAAATTTTATTTTAAAGATGTGAGGTACAATTCAGGGTGAGGTAAACAAATGGTCATTACTATGCAGCTATGAAAAAGAACAAAATCATGAATTTCACAGCAACCTGGATGGAACTAGAGCCTATAATACTGAGTGACCTCTCACAGAAACAAAGATCCGAGTATCACATGTTCTCACTCATATAATGGACCTTGAACATCCAATGTAATACTACAAGAAAATGACTGACGGTACTGGGAAACTATGCGGGGGGGGAGATGGGATTAACAGTAGCAAATATCTGTCTGGGGATGGGAAAAACCTCTTATCAACAAGGTGCCTGAATGAAACGTAATTGTATACCTAACCCTTAACTGTACCCCACAATATCATAATAAAAAATATTGATTATAAAACAAAACAAATGGTCATTGTACAAGTAAAGTCTGGGCCTCACTTTGGTTCCCACTTCACATGATTTAGGATCAGGTACCCTTACTGATGAAATGTGCCCTCTCCCCATTCCCAGCATTTCCTACTACTGCCTATTCCTTTCTTATAGTATTACGATAATTGCTCAGGCCCGCTTATCAATGAGAACATGTAGTACTCAGTTCTTTGTTTTTGTGAGGGATCGCTCAGTATTACAGACTCTAAATACACACTTTTTAAAAAGCTTAATGTGAGTTTTATGACCGGCATGAAACATTAAAGAAAAGTCAATTCCTGGTAAACACAAGGGTTGCAAGTTTCCTAGGTGTATTGTTTTCACAGTCAAAAGAGCAGCAACAAAAAAACAAAAGAGAAACAATAAATAATATCAACAAAGAAAAACTACCTTTTGATCAATAAATCTACACATGAAAAAATTATATTTAGATAATAGTACTTACCTGTTTTCCAAGATAGCATAACTGGCTTTTATGATAAGTACCGCTTTGGTAACAGCTCAGCAGTGGTGGGAAAAGAAGACAGATGTCAAATGGTAACTGTTATTATGAGATACAAAGAATAGATAATTGATTTATAATGAATCTAGCTCAGGTATTTCTCCACACTTGGACAATGCTAAGAATGTATGCACTCCAGATACAAATGAAGTCATCTGAATGTATTAATTATTCATACTATTAAGTATAATATACAGGCACATCTCACTTTGTTATACATTACTTTTCTGTGCCTCACAGATATTGTGTTTTTTACAAGTTCAAGATTTGTGTTAATTCTGCTTAGAGCAAGTCTATTGGTACCATTTTTCCAACAGCATGTGCTCAGTGCATGTCTCAGTGTCACGTTTTAATAATTCTTGGAATATTTCAAACTTTTTCATCATTATTATATCTGTCTAGGTATTCTGTGATAGGTGATGTGACCGATGTTATAAATGCAATTGTTTTGGGGTGCCATGAACCATGCCCATATAAGATGGTGAACTTAAAATTGACAAACTTTATGTGTGTTCTCACTTTTCCACTGATGAACCATTCTCCCAACTCCCTTTCTCTCGTTTGGACTTCCCATTCTCTAAGACATATAAATATTAGAATTACACCAATCAATAACCCAACAATGGCTTCTAATGGTTCAAGTGAAAGGAAGATTTGTGCATCTCTCAATTTATACCAAAGTGAGAAGTAATGAAGATTAGTGAACGAGGCACGACAAAAACCAAGGTGAACTGCAAACTTGGTCTCTCGTGCCAAACAGTCAAGGTGAGAATGCAAAGGAAAGGTTCTTGAAGGAAATGAAAAGGGCTACTCCAGAGAAAATACAAATGATAAAAAAGAGAAATAGCCTTATTGCTGATATGAAGAGAATTTTAGGTTTGAGTTTTAGGGATGTGGATAGTGAAGATGGAACCAGTCACAACATTCTCTTATGCCAAAGCCATACCTGAAAATGAACACTCCAGCAGTGGAAATAGCAAGAGGACTGAAATTAGAAGTGGAGCCTGAAGATGGAATTGAATTTAAGCGATCTCATGATAAAACTTGAACGAGAGAAGAGTTGCTTATGAATGAGCAAAGAAAGTGATTTCTTGAGATGAAATGTATTCCTGGTGAAGAAGATTCTGTGAAGGTTGTTGAAAAATCCACAAGGGTTTTAGAATATGACACAAACTTAGTTGATACAGTAACTGCAAGTTTTGAGAGGCTTGACATCAAATTTGAAAGTTCTACTGTGGGTAAAACTGTATCAAACAGCAATTGCATGCTTTGGAGAAATCTTTTAGGAAAGGAAGAGTCCCTTGCAGTGGCAAACTTTACTGGTGTCTTATTTTAAGAAATTGGCACAGCCATGTCAACTTTCACCACACTCCTCAGTCAGCTGCCATCAACACCAAGGCAGTCTCTACCAGTAAAAAGATTACAGTTTACTGAAGGTCAAGCTAATTTTAAATATTTTTGAGCAATAAAGTATTCTGAAATTAAAATACACACATAATGATAGAGTACACTTAATAAAGTATGATACAAGTGTAAGTACAACTTTTATACACGCTGAGAAACAAAAACTCATGTGACTCCCTTTATTGCAATATTTACTTGATTTAAAATATTTTCAATTTTTTTATTTTTAAATTTTAAAGTGGTGGGGTATAAGAGGAGATTTATAACATAATTAGGTTGCATGCAGGTAAAGTTTGGACTTATAGCTGAACCCCTCTTTCCCTGATAGTGGACCAGATACCCGGTGTGAGGTCTAGAACTAAACCGACAATGTCTCCAAGATGTGCCTGTGTTTTTTATAAGTCCATGTAGGATTTAGGGAGCATTAAGGAGTAATTTGCTTTCATTTCTATTGCCAAGTTTATCAAAATTAGTGCCTAATATCCCCTTAGGCTGCGAAATATTTTAAATAACCATGGATTAGATTTCTACTTTGAAGATATGCTTAATTATGTTAAATATTAAACAAAATCAAAAATATATTGTACATATTAATATTTTATATCTATTTCGTATATATTTACATATTCATTATGGCAATGAAATTTAATCATATTCATTATTTTATGTTCACTATTCATGGTGAATATATTAAAGTTTAGAAAACTTGGGCTCAGTAGACATCAGAGACCATCTTCTCCATGCTATTAAGTAGTATGTATGATGTAGGAGTAATTAATCTTGTGATGTGTGTACATTTCTATCTCTAGCACTACTTTATTCTATTTCTAGTTAAACAAATATACATGTATAATAAAGATATCATAGCTTCAAACATTTTATTTATTTATATATCTGTAAACGATATTACTGAATAAGTCATATATCTATATTATGTAAGAAATAATAGGTAAAAAGTAATAGTAAAGTGACTTTCTCTTACTCCCATAGTTCCTGCAGATAATACATACAATAAATACAATAAATATATATATTACATATTTATTGCACTCTATATTTATGTATTATGCACATAAAAACATTTGTGAAACAGTAGGAAGGAGGAAGAACATGTTTTTCTTATTTTTTATTTTACATAAATATCAAAAAGGTAACATACTATATATTCAATTCTGTTACTTACCTAATAGCATATGATGGGAAGTATTTTCTATTCATTTTCTTAATTTCTTGTTTATTTTGTTAAATTTAAATCAATATCCCATGTTACCTGAGGGGAGACCCCCCCAAAAAAAGTCAGAATTATCTTTTTTTGGAGGGTGGGCCCCATGTAGTACAGGCTTCCCCCGCTAGGTAAGTGTTCTAGGAACTCAACAGCATCAGTGGACCAGCTAGCGTTGTTGTGAGAAGAGATTTGCAAAAAGTTGTGGCAAATAAGTGACCGGTTCTTCCACCATGACACCTACCCACACCTCACTGAATATTCAACAGTGTTTGACCAAAAACAGTATCCCCACCCCTTCCCCACCTTCCCTATTCACCTGAACTCGCTCTGAACGAGTATTTTTTTGTTTTGTTTTCTCAAACAAAAAAGTCCTCAAAAGGAAATGTTTTGCTGATATGGAAGAGTTGAAACCAAAAACGGCAGAAGTGAAAGACATCAAAATTGACGGGTTCAAAAACGGTTTTAAGCGGTGTAAAAACTCCCCATAGGTGCACTGCATTAAACTGAGAGTGCTTTGCAGGTGATTGAAGTTTGAGCATTTTAAGAATAAATACCCAGGGGGCGGGAGGACAATAAATACACAATTTTTTAATAAATTCAGGGATTTTGGGGGGTCCCCCTTATGTGTGTGTCTATATATGACAGACACACACACATATATTTTACTTAACTAGACTTTTATTACTATTTTATGTCATCAATTTTCTCTACAAACAACACAAAATAAGTACATTGAAGGTAAATAATGTCTCACAAATTCGATATGTTAGGAGAAATGTATAGAAGTGGAACTGCTAGAATGAAGGGTAGTTTGATTTTTTAATTTTGTCCTTTTTTTTGTATGTTTGCTTTGGTTTTTGAGTTCAGTCTTACTCTGTCATCCAGGCTGGAGGGCAGTGGCACACTCCTGGCCACTGCAGCCTTGACCTTCTGGGCTCAAGCGATCCTTCTACCTCAGCCTTCCAAGTAACTGGAACTACAGACACGTGCCACCATGCTTGGCTAATTTTTTGATTTATTGCAGAGATGAGGTCTCGTCAAGTTGCCCAGGCTGGTCTTGAACCTGCGGGTTCAGGCAATCCTCTCACCTCGGTCTCCCAAGTGCTGGGATTATAGGCATGAGCCACCATGCCCAGCCTAATTTTGCCCATATTAACTAGGTCAACCTCTTTGGAAAACAGTGTGGTGATTTCTAAAAGAACTAGACATTGACCTTCCATATGACCCAGCAATCCCCCTACTGGGAATATATCAGGAGGAACTCAAATTATTCTACCAAAAGGTACCTGCACACGCATGTTTATTGCACCATTATTCACAATAACAAAAACATGGACCAATTGTACTGTCCATTGAAACCGGACTGGGTAAAGAAAATGTGATACATGTACATGATAGAATATTACACAGTTATAAAGAAGGACAAACAAATGAACTTTGCAGCAACTTGGGTGGATTTAGATTCTAGCATACTCAATGATCTATCACAGAAACAAAGAACAGAATATCACATATTCTCATTCATAAGTGGACCCTAAACATTTACCACTATACTATAAGAATGAGATTGGCAGTAGCAGGAAACTGCCAAAGTGGGGTGAGGGTGGGGATAAAACCTCAATAAAGGTACCTGATCCCAAACCAGGCAAAATGGGGACCAAAGGGAGACCCAAATGTTTCCTGTACAATGACCACTTGTATACCTAATCCTGAATTGTAACCCATATCCTTGAAATAAAAAGAACTGCCCATATTAATCAAAATAATATAAAATTTCAAGTGAAATTTTAAAATAAAGGTTAGGTTATATCAAACATGCTTTATAGTTGTACTAGTTGTATTTCAGAACACTTACTGCTCTTGAAATTTTACTTGTATTATAAATCAGCAGATATTGCAAGAAATACTTGCTTTGCCAAATTTACAAATGTATTGTAAAATTTATTTGAAATATTAGATCTACATATCCTTAATACAACAAAATGCTGTCCATATACACAAAAAATAGTTACAAGACAATACCTTAATAAAGCCAAATGATATGATTTAAAATAATAATTTGTAGTACATTCTACAAAGAGTTTGAAGTACTATGAAATATTTTGTCTGGTACCAAACTATATATTCTGAAGGGAAGAAAATAGCATGTTTCCCAGTGACTTCTGAAATAGAACATTATAACAAACTCTGTTTCTTATTTTAATATCTATAGTCACTTTATGGAGACCTAGTGATAATAAGGTTGTTTATGATTTGTATCTGCATAAAGCTATGTAGTCTAGTTTTTCTTTCCAAGCCTGCAGCATATTGAAGAACTTTAATGTTCCATCAAGGGCAGAGAGGCCATGAAAATGAAGTGATAATTCACCCTTGCAAAGCAATGTTGCTTTTGATGATGTCTTTGAAAGAATCAGAGGAAATTGCATCGAGAAAATATTCCGATAAATATCTGAGAGATCTGTTAAGTGGAATAGCTATGTAGCACACTTGTGATAATAATTTTGGATCTTTATTACTGAAAGCAAATATTCAGAGACTGCTTGATCAGGCTTGCATCTGTGAAATGCAGTTTGTGGAACTTGCTCTTCCCTAAGAAAGAAATGGGACTCAAGACTGTACAAGACAAATCAACTGTTTGTCTCTGATTAAATTGTCATTGTTTGTTCACAGCAATTTGTCTTTGCTCCCGCTTTAATTTCTTCCAAAAATTTATTATTGGTATAAATGCTCCCACTGATACATGTGGATGAGGTAAAAAGAACAGAATTTCCAAATAACATCTACTCATGTTTCCAAATATCTATATTGTTCATAATGCTTGGATTTAAAAGGATTTAAAACTAGGCTTGTCTCCTATGACTATTTGGTTTTTAGTTCTTTCTTTTAATTAAGTTAAATTTAGCTTGTAAGAAATGTTCATGCTATTATACATTAGCTGATCTCATAATATTTCCCCTTCTTACATCATTTTGTCTTAGGAGTGAACCTTGTATATAACACAGAGTTGGGTTGTATTTTTATTCCTAATCTTTAAGAATAAGTTCCTTTCTAGTTTAGGGGTACTTTGAAAGCTGCTCTCATCTTTTGCAGGTGGCATTTCTGTGCATGCTGTGAATTGAAATTTCCTTTCTGGTTTGCATCCATTTGTCTCTGTCTTAGAAATGTTTTCTTACAATTCCTTGTCAACCACATAACCTCTTCTTGTTTTTGGCACATTTTTTTTCTTTTATTTATTTATTTTTTGATACACTCTTAAATCATTCTTCTCAGTTGTGAAAAGAAAGTAAGCAAGCATGTGTCCATCATTTTGAGGCAATACAGGTTGTTATCTCTTTCTTTTCCAAGCATTTGAACTGTCTTTGAGAAAATTGAAATCAATGAACTTTATGTCTTTCAGCTATGAGGACATCAACTTTAAGCTGGAAGTATACTTGGAAAAATCTTTTTTGGCTCAATACACTGTAGACAGAATGTCAAGATTAAAAACTATTTTTGCCTCCTTGACTGTGGATACTATTGAATTATTTTTTAATATGAATAGACTTATTTTACCACATGCAATTCTGCTCAGAGAAAATTGCACTGTATGATCCCAAAGAGTTTCATTTTATAGAAAGGATGTTTAAGGATATTATCATATCCTTAAAACTAATGCCTTAAAATCAACTTGAGATTTTGATCATATGGACAAGAATCAGTAAATGTTAAGACACATAGCATCAGTAGTACATGCATTTGGGGGGGATAATCAAAATATTTAGTATTTAATGTCACACTGGAACCAACTATTTAACATGAGAAATTGACTAATCATAAAAGATTCAAACTGGTAGAGCTGTAATGGCGTAAGCTAGTTGACTATTGATTATTTATTTGTGAATATTTACAATAATTCTAGATTTAAGGAATTAAAACTTTCTTAAAAGGAATATTGCCATTGTCTAAGAGTTGCTGTTTTTAACAAGGAGTGTTCTAGAACGTGCAGCTAAAACTTAAGAGCAGGCATTCAGTTCTCTGTTTAGAAGTTGGGACAAAGCCAAGTCAATTTTAAGTTAAAAAGTCAAGCCAGAATTCAGTATCTTTTAATTGGACCACACAGGCAAAATTAATTTATGAAATCTAGAAAAAATGAAAGAAACACAGTGGTCCCACAGAGAAAGTTGCTGTTTTAAAAGTTATTTTGGTTTGAGTTTAATATAGAACCACTATTTACTTTAAAAATCAATCACAATTCCACTTTATATCATAAAGTGAACTGTTTTGCAGAATTTAATAGGATTATGCTATTGATTCCATCTATACAATCTGAGTTGATATCCCATACCTCTGAACTATGGCCTATTATGTTACCGAGCACAAGAGAAAAGAGATTAGTCTGTGAAAGAACGAGCAGATTTCATGACTCCACACAATGTTCACATACTTGTTAACTCAATAGTCATTTTATGTTAGTAAATGTCAACCCATAAAACAAAACAAAATGAAAAACAGTCTGTTCTAATCCTTGAAGCATCTGACTAAGCTTATTTGAAAAACTCAGCTTGGGGACCTGTTTAAAATCTAGTCGCTAGAAATGACAGATTAAGGTTTTGCTTGCTTGTTTCCTTTACAGAGATGAAAATACTATTGAACCATTTATTTCAACTGCCTATAAACTTCGTAGCTCTACAATGTCCTGCAGGATCATTTAATCAGACCAGATACTAATATTTAGCTATTATGGCTGTATTTCCAAATCATTACATGTACTGTCTTGATTATTTGACTTCAGAAGAAAAAATTCTTTTTATGTTTTGAATGTCTGTCTATACATTTATTAGTGTGGCGGTTAATTTTATGGGTCAACTTGTCTGAGCTATGTGATATACAGATAGTTGGTAAGACATTATTTGTGGATATGTCTACTAGGGTGACTCCTAAAAAATAGCATTTGAATTAGAAGGCTGAGTAAAGATGATTGGTCTTTACCAATGTAGGCAGGTGTCATTCAATTCATTATGGGCCCAAATAGAACAAAAAGACAAAGGAAAGGGTGAATTTATTCTCTCTCCTGGAGCTGAGCTATCCATTTTTTCCAACCCTCTCACATCAGTGAACTCACACCACTGGTTCAAATTCTCAGTTCTTCGGAACTCAAACTGAGTTACATCATGGCTATCCTCCTTTGCTAGCTTGCAGATCTCCATATTGTGGAAATTCTTAACTTTTATTACATTTGAGCCAATTCAAATATAAATATATATATATATTCAAAGGATTCTGTGTTCTGGAGAACCCTAATACACACAGTTTTGACTTGTCATTCATAAATGTAGACATGCATAATAATGAATAGTGTGTGATTTATGTCGATCTCCTAACTAGAACTTTGAAATTCTTTGATCACACCTTTTACAGTTAGTTATTTTAGGTGGAGTTCTGTGATAATAGCTGACCTCACTCATGGTAGGTGACTATATTAGCTAAACCTCAGTGTCCAGTAGCTTCTTTATTCTCGTTTCACATGATTAACATTTACATACTCAACATTAGTTTCTTTATATCATCATGAAGAAAAAGACCTTGAAGGCAAATTAATAATCCTTTTAAAGGAATGCTTTGTCAAAGAGCATCACAAAACAGTATTTCATTGATTAGGGTTCTGCTTAATTTTACTAGGACCAAATAGTAAACTAGATATGACTAGCCACATATGGTCTTTGTTATGTAATCTGTTTTTTTTCCCTACAACCTGATTTTCTATATAGTGATAAGTAGGAGTCCTGTTTCATTCTTCTGCATGTGGCCAGCCAGTTTTGCCCAACACCATTTGCAAAATAAGGTCTCTTCTCCTAAGCGATTATTATTGATGGCTTTGTCGAAGATGAGTTGGTTGAGAGATTGAGTTTTTGGTTCCGAAATCTCTGTCCTGTTCCATTGGTCTATTTGTCTCTTCTTGTACCAGTACCAGGCTGTTTTAATTATGGTAGCCTTATAGTAAAGTTTGAAGTATGAAAGTGTGATATCTCCTGCTTTGTTCCTTTTACTGAGGATTGTTTTGACTATCTGTGCCCTTTTAAAAAATATAAACACCATTCTTAGCTTGTGAACCAAGCAAAACTAGGCCCTGCCAGATTTATCTTTCCCTTTTTCTTTCTTTTTTTTTGAGTCAGAATTTCACTCTTTCACCCAGGCTGAAGTGCAGTGGCATGCTCCAGCCACCGCAGCCTTGACCTGCTGGGTTCAGGTGATCCTTTTGCTTCAGCCTTCCAAGTAGCTCGAACTAGAGGCACATGCCACCAAGCCTGGCTAATTTTTTTGATTTATTTTAGAGATGAGGTCTCGCCATGTTGTCCAGACTGATCTTGAACCCATGGGCTCAAGCAATCTTCTTGCTTTTGCCTCCCAAAGTGCTGGGGTTACAGGCATGAGCCACTGCACCCGGCTCAGATTTATCTTTAATATGACGTTTTTAAGTAATCAGTAACTCTCCAAGAGATGCACACTATCAAGCTTTATCCACTTTCTCTAAAGTATATTTATGATCTTTTCCATTCATTCTTATTTTAAGCAAGATTCTGTTTGCCTATGGACAATTTAAAAAGAAAAAAACTAAAGGTGGTATAACAAAGAAATTCATTAAAACTGATAAAAAGTCAAGTCCAATGCACAAATTCATTAGGTATTGAGGCTCCATCAAGCTTACAAGTCCACTCTTATTCTCTGGGTGCTAAGTGAAATCTATCTATCATCTATCTATCTATCTATCTATCTATCTATCTATCTATCTATATTTTTTGAGTTGGAGTCTCACTCCATCACCCAGGCTGGACACACTCACAGCCACCACAGCCTTGATACACTGGGCTTTGGTAATTCTTCCTCCTCAGCCTTCTAAGTGGTGCACAGCCCGCATGCGTCACCATGCCTGGCTAATTTTTTGATTTATTCTAGAGATGAGGTCTCGCCAAGTTGCACGGGTTGGTCTCAAACCCATGGACTCAGGCAATCTCCTCAGTCTGACCTCCCAAAGTGCTGGGATAACAGGCTTGAGCCACCATGCCAGGCCAGAATTTATATTTCAAATCGGGTGAAAGAGAAACAAAGAACATAGAAAAGTGTCAGCATCAAGTATAGCTGAGAAAATGTGGGAGGAAGCATCTGTAAACACTTGCCTTTCTCCTCTTCTAGCCAGAATTTACTGATGTTGGCATTTCTAGCCTCAAGGAAAATTCATCAACATGTTGTCTTTATACTGGGGGCAATTTTCCCAGTTGAATTTTTGAGTTCTGTGGCAAAAGCAGTGAACAAATTTTAGGGGGTACTTTCCAATCTCTGCTGTGATTTCTTGTTATTTAAATATGGAATCCCAACTACTGTCTATAAACACTTATTCCCGTGGCAAAGTATAACAGATAGAAATATATTATTATTGTTTTTATTGAAGTTTTATTAAGCCATCAAAATACGTCAACATTTTAGCTAAATCAGCTACAGAAATGTTAGCTAGTCTGTAAGAAAAAAATAACTCACACAAAACCATATTTCTCTGAGACATATCTATATAAAACAAATATAATTAGTACAAAAATATATTTCCTGTTAATATATTCATTATTTAAATTCTTAAATATCCTTAAAATTAGTATTCACATGCCAAATTCTGAAGGATATTTTTAGCTTTTGTGATTTCTTATATTCTAGCACAATACATGAAGGACTCTTAAAAACAGAAATGTATAGAAAGAATCATTTAAAATAGTGTGTATTCTAAAAAGAAATCATTAAGAAACATTTCCCAGAATAATCTTTCCCACAAAATAACTTTACTATTTATTACTTCAACCACAACAACAATAAATTAGCAGGAATATAAATTCCTCTATATTTATAGCTTTCTTATATGCATTTTTAAGTAAGGAAAACTAGAATTAAAAATAAGTTCATGTATCTGTTGGCTGCTCATGTGTCTTCTTTTGAGAAGTGTCTATTCATGTCTTTTGCCCACTTTTTAATAGGGCTGTTTTTCTTCTTATTTTTCTTTTGGTTTGTGTTCCTTGTAGATCCTAGATGTTAGGTCCTTGTCAGATATATAATTAGCAAATATTTTTTTCCTATTCTGTGTTTTGTCTCCCTGTTCTCTTGATGATTTCTTTTACTGTGCAGAAGCATTTCAATTTGATGAGGTTCCACTTGTCTATTATATCCTTTATGGCATTCTCTTTTGAGGATTCGATTAAAAAATCAGTTGCAGAGAGTTCCAGTAAGATGATGACAGCATAGGTGGAACTGTGAGATTCTTTAAATGTGAGTTCCCAAAAAGACTCTTCCTTTTCTTCCCCCACTCCCCAGCCCACTGCCAGCCACACTGGCCCGAGGCGGGGAACCTTGTTCCCACACAGGGCCGGATATTGTGGCCTCCGGCTGCTGCTGCTCCACTATACATGGCCCATGCCCACCACACAGGAATTGGCTCCCTCCCTGGCTACATCATCTCACACAGCACCAAGCCTCCGGTCACTCAGGGAGGCTCTAGGTGCCCACCCCTCAGAGATACCAGTTCCATTTCTGGCTGAAGTACCCTGTGAGGGGCCCAAAGACACTCTCACTGCTCACCACCTGCCCTTTGGAGCTCTGGAGCTTTGGGCCCACTCTGGCTGAGGCACCCAGCATATGACCCCATGCTTGTGTAAGGGAACAGCATATCTTAAGGAGGTGCTGATCAGTGGCTCTCAGCTCCAGAGGAGGGAACTCCTGGCTCCCTCCTCCACCCCATCCTGTGGTGGCACACTGGATCCAGTGCCCAACTGAGCAATTGATCCCCGGTGCCTCACACGCCACCACAGCCCATCATAGTGGATCGCCCAGGGACCCAGATGAGTGGAGAGAAAGGATCTGCAAAAGAGGAACTGCCCACCTCGGTCATTTTTCAGGCAGACATTTGCATTGCCCTGCCTACCTATGAGCAGCCTCCACCTCAGTTCCTAAGGTAACATCGCTAAACAGGAGACAAATCCCCTCCCCTACGCTGAATCAGACACAGGCAACTAAGCGTTGCAGACCTCTCAGACAGCAGGCTAAAAGAACAAACCCAAACTGCAAGTAAATCTAGCTACCTGCAATGAAAGCAAAGGGGAGAGGCTGGAGATTAGAGCTGAAGAGACTTCAGGTACTCAGGAAAGATTCCAGAGCTAGTCTGATTTCTTATTTTGACTTTTGACATTACCATTTTGACTGTTTGTTTTGTTCACTTTTGTTTGCTTTTTGACATACACTATCTGTTTGTGTTGGGGGAAATGCATCAAAAGGCATGATTTTATTGGACTGTCTTTGTGTGGTTATGGGTATGCTTTAGGGAATTTTCCTTGTGTGTCCTTTTCACTTCTTTCTGGCCTTGTGTCTTTTTTCACCTGTTAGTTGGTATATATGCCTGTTTTCCCTCTCGCTCGTCTCTCTTTCCAACTTTCTATTGACCCCACTTTCCTCCATTATTTTCCTCTTTGTACCTCCTTTTGTTCCAGGGACCAAACCTACATCCCTCTGCACAGACAGATTGTAAGGCAGTGGGAAATAGGTTCCAGTGTGCCCATACATCTGTCGGTGAATGCTTGAATCAGCAGCTAGATTCTGAATCACAGCTTCCCCCTCAACTAACCCTCAAAACTGCAAAAAGTACAGCCCCCAGCCCACACTCCAGCCTCAAAAGTGAACAAAGCCAGAGGACCCTCATAAGGAAGAACAGGAGATTGCACAAGTGAAGCAAAAGCAACCTCACCTTCCCTGAAAAGCAGAATTAAAAAAGAGGAGGGAAAGGGGGGGGGAGAGAAAAATCTACAGAAATGAAGAAAAACCAAAAGAAGAATATAGGTCTCTCCCAGACCCCTGGGAGGGCAGACACTGAGAAAAATGACTTTGGAATGCAAACAATGAAGAGCCCCCAGAATGACTGGTCTCAAACTACAGACCTAGATATCAAGACATTAACAGAGAGATTAAAAAGAATTGAGGAAAGACAAGAAGAAACTAGGAAGGAGTTGATAACTGAGATAACAGTAATAAAGAATACTGTGAATGAAATAAATAACAAACTGATAAGCATGGAAAGCAGAATTAGCCAAGCAGAAGAAAGAATCTCAGAGCTTGAGGACCAAAATATAGAACTAACCCAAACTCTTAAAAACACAGAAAACCAGCTGTAAAAGACAGAACAAAACCTTCAAGAGATGAGCAATTACTTCAAGAGACCGAACCTAAGAGTTATTGGCATTCCTGAGGCAGAAAGAGAGACAGAGACCACACTGGGACAACCTTTCCATGAGATTATTCAAGAAAACTTCCCTTATCTAATCAGTGATGCATAAATTCAAATGCAAGAGAGTCAGAGAACCCCTGCAAGAAAACAAATGAGAAGACCAACTCCCAGACACATAATAATTCGCCTAAACAAAGTAAGTGTAAAAGAAAAAATCCTGGGAGACGGGGCAAGATGGCGACGGCATAGGTGAACTTGTGAGATTCTCTGAACGGACCAAGACTGCAAACTGCTGAATAGACAGACTGTAAAACAGAGGGAAAAGTGAACAAAACCAGAAGACCCTCATAAGGAAGAACAGGTCATTGCAGAAGAGAAATAAAAGCAACCCCACCTTCCCTCAAAAACAGAATTGAAGAGGGGGAGGGAAAGGGGTAAAGGGAGAAAAATCTACAGAAATGAAGAAAAACCAAAAGAAGAGTATGGGTCTCTCCCAGACGCCTGGGAGAGCAGACACTGAGAAAATTGACTTTGGAATACAAACAATGAAAAGTCCCCAGAATGAAGGGTCTCAAAATGCAAATGCAAATATCAAAACAATAATGGAGAGACTAAAAAGAATTGAGGAGACACAAGAAGAAACTAGGAAGGAGCTGATATCTGAGATAACAGTAATAAAGAATACTGTGAATGAAATAAATAACAAATTGATAAGCATGGAAAGCAGAATTACCCAAGCAGAAGAAAGAATCTCAGAGCTTGAGGACCAAAATATAGAAATAACCCAAACTCTTAAAAACACAGAAAATAAGCTAAAAAAGACAGAACAAAACCTTCAAGAGATGAGTGACTACCTCAAGAGGCCTAACCTAAGAATAATCGGACTCCCTGAGGTAGAAAGAGAAACAGAGACCACATTGGAACAAACTTTCCACGAGATCATTCAAGAAAATTTCCCTCATCTAATCAGTGATACAAAATTCAAACACAAGAGATTCAGAGAACCCCCGCAAGACAACAAATGAGAAGACCAACTCCTAGACACATAATAATTCGCCTAAATAAAAGTAGGCACAAAAGAAAAAATCCTAAAGGCAGCAAGAGAAAAAGGCCAGATCACCCACCATGGAAGACCAATCAGAATAGCAGCAGATTTATCTGCAGAAACCCTGCAGGCTAGGAGAGCTTGGAGCCCTATCTTCAAAGTCCTAAAGGATAAACAATTTCAACCAAGAATAACCTACCCAGCCAAGCTAAGCTTCATCAGTGAGGGAGAATTAAAATCTTTCCCAGATATCCAATCCCTAAGAACTTATGCAGCCACAAAACCATCTCTACATGAAACACTCAAGAAAGTACTAAACACAGAAGAAAAGGAAAAAAGAACAACGTTCTTCACAAGAGTACAGGGAAAAGAATAAAATATACACGAACCAACCCCAAAAGCAAAAGAAAGACAAAAAAAAAAAAAAATAAGAAAAAACCAAGTGGAAGAACAATAACTCAATAAGAACTCCATGATAGGGATGAACTCTCACATTTCAATAATTAGTCTGAATGTGAATGGACTAAACGCACCACTGAAAAGACATAGAATGACAAAATGGATAAAATATCACCAGGCAACAATATACTGCCTTCAAGAGACCCATATCACTAGAAAGGACATACACAGACTCAAAGTAAGAGGATGGGAAACAAATTTTCAGGCGAATGGAACACAAAAGAAAGGAGGAGTCGCGATCCTAATTTCAGACAAATACCATTTAGCTATCAAAATTAAAAAAA
>NW_007255356.1:1841-59783 GCF_000164805.1 Carlito syrichta | reverse complement strand
AAAAAAAAAAAAAAAAAATGTGGTACATATACACAATGGAATATTTGCAGCATAAAGAAGGACAAACATATGAACTTTGCAGCAGCTTGGATAGATTTAGAGTTGATCATACTCAGTGATCTATCATAGAAACAAAGAACAGAGTACCATATGTTGTCACTCATAAGTGGACCTTGAACAATTATAATACTGTAAGAAAGCAATTGGCAGTAGTGGGAAACTGTGGGGGGGGCGGAATACCTCATCAGCAAGGGTACCTGCATAATCAACATTTGTATACCTAACCCTGAATTGTACCCCACATCTTCTTAATAAAAAAAATTAAAATTAAAAAAAAAAAAAAAGAAAAAATCCTAAAGGCAGCAAGAGAAAAAGGCCAGATCATCTCCCATGGAAGACCAATTGCAATAGCAGCAGATTTATCTATAGGAACCCTGCAGGTTAGGAGGGCTTGGAGCTCTATCTTCAAAGTCCTAAAAGATAAACAATTTCAACCAAGAATAACCTACCCAGCCAAGCTAAACTTCAACAGCAAGAAAGAATTAACATCTTTCCCAGATATCCAATCCTTAAGAACTTATGCTGCCACCAGACCACCTCTACATGAAACACTTAAGAAAGTACTATACACAGAAGAAAAGGAAAAAAGAACAACATTCTTCACAAGAGTACAGGGAAAACCAAGTGGAACAACAACAACTCTATAAGAACTCTATGATAGGGACCAACTCTCACATTTCAATAATTAGCCTGAATGTTAATGAACTAAATGCACCACTGAAAAGACATAGAATGGCAAAATGGATAAAATATCACCAGACAACAATATACTGCCTTCAAAAGATCCATCTCACTAGAAAGGACACGCACAGACTCAAAGTAAGAGGATGGAAATACATTTTCAGGCAAATGGAACAGAAAAGAAAGGAGGAGTCATGATCCTAACTTCAGACAAAATACCATTTAAGCTATCAAAAATTTAAAAGATACAGAAGGCCACTACATAATGATAAAACGTTCACTCCATCAACAAGAAATATCTATCCTAAACATATACGCATGCAACATAGGAGCACCAAATTTCATAAAGCAGATTCTAGGAAAACTAAAGAAAGATATTGATTCTAACACCATCATAACTAGGGACTTTAATACCCCACTCACAACCCTAGACAGATCATTAGGACAAAAAAATCAGCAATGAGATCTAGAACCTCAATGTGACTCTTGACCAAATGGGCTTAATTGATACCTACAGAACACTCCACCCAATGACCACAGAATATACATTCTACTCAGCACCACATGGAATGTACTCTAAGATCGACCACATACTTGGCTATAAATCAAGCATAAACAAATTTCAAAAGATCAAAATTTTGTCATGCACCTTCTCAGACCACAGTAGAATAAAAATAAACATCAACTCCAACAAGCTTCCCCCAAAACCCCAAAAGCATGGTCACTAAACGGCATGATGCTAAACAACTCATGGGTCAACAATGAAATCAAACAGAGCTTAAAAGTTACCTGGAAACAAATGAAAATGAAGAGTCATCTTACCAAAATCTCTGGGATGCCATGAAAGCTGTAGTAAGAGGGGAATTCACATCCTTACAAATGCACATGAAGAAAATGGAAAGATCACAAATCAACAGCCTAACAAGTCACCTTAGGGAGCTGGAAAAGCAAGATCACCAAAACCCTAAATGTAACAGAAGAATTAAGATCACCAAAATAAAAGCCCAAATCCAGAACATAAAAGACAAAAAGATAATACAAAAAAATCAATGAAACAAAAAGCTGGTTCTTTGAAAGGATAAACAAGATTGATGGTTCCTTAGCTAGACTGACCAAGAAAAAAAGAGAAAATGCCAAAATAAATACAATGAGAAACACAAAAGATGAAGCCACATCTGACCCTGAAGAAATACAAAAGATCATTAGAGACTACTATGTACGTTGTATGGAAACAAACTGGAAAACCTTAAGGAAATGGAAGACTTTCTGATATCACACAACCTGCGTAGGCTGAAACAAGAAGAAATCAAAACCCTAAATAGATCAATAAAAATCAAGAAAATTGACTATGTAATAAGAAAACTACCTACAAAAAAAAAAGCCCTGAACCAGATGGCTTTCCAGCAGATTTCTATAAGACATTTAAGGAGGAGCTGATACTCATCATACTGAAAGTATCCCAGGTGATTGAGAAAGATGGAACCCTCCCCAAGTCATTCTATGAAGCTAACATCACATTGATACCCAAGCCAGGTAAAGACCCAACAAAGAAAGAGAACTACAGGCCAATATCTTTGAGGAACATAGATGCCAAAATTCTCAACAAGATCCTAGCAAACCGGATTCAACAACACATCTCAAAAATCATCCATCATGGCCAAGTAGGCTTCATCCCTGGGACACAAGTCTGGTTCAAAATCCACAAGACAATAAATGTAATTAAATACATCAACAGACGTCAGAACAAAAACCACATGACTATATCAATAGATGCTGAAAAAGCTTTTGATAAAATCCAGCACCCCTCCTTGATAAAAACCCTCAAACACCTAAGCATACATGGAACATACCTCAAAATAATAAAAGCTATTTACGAGAAACCTACAGCTAGCATACTCCTAAACAGACAAAAATTGGAACCATTTCCCCTAAAATCTGGAATAAGACAAGGATGCTCACTCTCTCCTCTCCTGTTCAATATAGTATTGGAAGTCCTAGCTAGAGCAATCAGAAGAGAGAAGGTGATCAGGGGTATCCAAATAGGAAAAGAGGAAGTCAAGCTATCCCTCTTTGCTGAAGACATGATTGTGTACTTTGAAAACCCAAGAGAATCTGTCAAAAGCTTCCTTGCACTGACAAAGGACTTTGGTGAAGTCTCAGGGTAAAAAATAAATGTGCAAAAGACAATCGCATTTCTTTACACCAATAATAAACAAACAGAAATCCAAATAAAAAACACAATCCCATTCACAATAGCCACACAAAAAAAGGAATAACTTGGCATCTTCTTAATCAAAGATATAAAAGACCTTTACAATGAAAACAACAAAAACACTGCTCAAAGAAATCAAGGATGACACAAACGAGTGGAAAAATATCCCATGCTCATGGATTGGAAGAACCAACATTGTTAAGATGCCCATTTTTACCTAAGGCAATCTACAGATTTAATGCAATTCCCATCAAATTACCAGCAACATTCTTTTCAGAGCTACAAAAAACAATGCAGGAATTCATATGGAAACACAAATAACCAAGAATAGCCAGCACAATCCTCAGCAAAAAAAAAAAAAAAAAAAAAAGCAGGAGGAATCACACTACCAGATTTCAAACTTTACTATAGAGTTACAATAATCAAAATAGCTTGGTATTGGTACAGGAATAGTCATACAGACCAATGGAATAGAATTGAGATTCCAGAAGCAAAACCTCAATTTCTCAACCAACTCATCTTTGACAAAGCCTCCACCACCCACCACTGGGGAGAGGAAAACCTATTCAGTAAATGGTGCTGGGAAAACTGGCTGACCACATGCAGAAGACTCAAGACTCCTATCTATCCCCATACACAAAAATTAATTCTAAATGAATCAGAGAACTAAATGTAAAACCTCAAACCATAAGAACCTTAAAAAATGCAGGACACATCCTTATGGAAACTGGAACTGGCAACCAATTCCTGAACAAAACCCAAAACCCACAGGCCATAAGAGATAAGATAGACAAGTGGGACCTTATTAAACTGATAAGCTTCTACAAAGTCAAAGAAACCATCAAGAGAGCAGGGAGACAGTCCACAGACTGGGAAATAGTATTTGCCAACTCCAGGTTCGACAAAGGCTTAACATCTTGGATCTACAAGAAATTCAAACATGCTGAAAAGAAAAAAACAAACAATCCCATTATAAAATGGGCAAAAGATATGAACAGACACTTCTCAAGGGAAGACATCCGAGCAGCCAACAGACACATGAAGAAATGTTCAACCTCACTAATCATCAGGGAGATGCAAATCAAAACCTCACTGAGATACCACCCAACTCCAGTCAGAATGGCAATTATCAATAACTCAAAAAATAACAGTTGCTAGAGAGGGTAAGGTGAAAAGGGAAAGCTTCTACACTGTTGGTGGGAGTGCAAACTAGTGCAACCTCTGTGGAAAACAGTATGGCGATTCCTAAAAGCTCTAAATATTGACCTCCCATATGATCCCATAATCCCCCTACTGGGAATATACCCTAAAGAACTCAAATGACTCTATAAAAAAGATACCTGCACACGTATGTTTATCGCAGCATTGTTCACAATAGCAAGAACCTGGAATCAACCATGGTGTCCGTCAAAAGAGGACTGGATTAAAAAAATGTGGTACATATACACGACGGAATACTATGCAGCCATAAAAAAGAACAAAATCATGAATTTTTCAGCAACCTGGATGGAACTAGAGTCTAGAATATTGAGTGACCTCTCACAGAAACAAAGATCTGAGTATCAGATGTTCTCACTCATATAGTGGACCTTGAACATCTGTTGTAACTATAAGAAAAGGATTGACAGTGGTGGGAATCTATGGGGGTGGGGGAGGGAAAGGGGGGTGGGAGTAACGGTAGTCAATACCTGTCGGGGGACGGGGAGACAACCCTTATCAACTAGGGTGCCTGAACGAAGTGTATTTGTATACCTAACCCTTAACTCTACCCCATAATATCAAAATAAAAAATATTGATTAAATAAAAAAAAAGAAAAAAATCGGTTGCCTATTCTGATGTGCATAAGTGTGTTTCCTACATTTTCACAGGATTCTTAAAGTTTAAAATTTTACATTTAGGTCTTTGTTCCATTTAGAGTTGATTTTCTATTTGGTGATAAGTAGGGGTCCTGTTTTATTTTTCTGCATGTGGTCAGTCAGTTTTCCCAGCACCATTTGCTAAATAAGTTCTCCTCTCCCCAGTGGTTGTTATTGATGGCTTTGTCCAAGATAATTTAGCTAAGAGATCAAGTTTTTGCTTCTGGAATCTTTATCTTGTTCCATTGGTCCATATGACTTTTCTTGTACCAGTCACAGGCTGTTTTGATTATTGTAGCCTTACAGTAAAATTAAAAGTCTGGAAGTGTGATACCTCCTGCTTTGTTCCTCTTCCTGAGAATTCTTTTGAATATTCATGCCTTTTTTATTTGTTTCCATATGAATTTATGTATTTTCATTTCCAAGTCTGAGAATAGATGCAAGTCAAAACTACATTGAGATACCACCTAACTCCAGTAAGGATATCCAATCATTAATAAATCAAAAGACAACAGATGCTGTGCAGGTGCAGAGAAAAGGTAATGATTCTACACTGTTGGTGGGAATGCAAACTGGTTCAACCTCTATGGAAAATAATGTGGTGAATTCTAAAAGAAGTAGAATGACCTTCCGTAGGATGCAGTAATCCCCCTTCTGGGATTATACCCGGAGGAACATAAATCATTCTACAAAAAAGACACCTGCACATGCATTTTTATTGCTGCCCTATTCACAAGAGCAAAAACATAGAACCAACCCTACTGCCCACTGGAAGTGGATTTGGCAAAGAAAATGTGGTACCTGTACGTGATAGAGTATTATGCAGTCATGAAGATAGATAATCATGGACTTCACAATAAATTGGATGGGATTGGAGACCATCATACTTTGTTTCTATCATAGAAACAAAGAACTGAATATCACATGTTCTCGCTCATAAATGGGACATGAACATTAATCACAATAGTGCAAGGGAGGGATCAGCAGTCACAGGTTATTGCCAGGAGTGGGGAGCATGTAACAACACAAAGGTACCTGGTCCTAAACCATAAGAAGTAAGGATCAGTAGAAGGCCAAAAGTTTACCTACAGGTAGACTACTTATGTACCTAATCCTGACTTGTATCCCACATCTCTATAAAAAAATTAAGTTTTATTTATATATATATGGGTGCGTGTGTGTGTGTGTATATATATATATATAAAACTTTTATTTATATATGCATATATATGTAGATACATGTGTGTATGTGTGTGTGTATACATATATATATGAAAGTTGCCTCCATTTCTTGGAGTTTGTAATTTTAGATGGGCTATCCTCAAATTTGTGCTTGAATAAACTCTCTTTAAAGTAAAAAAAAAAGCTGAAATGTAAATCATGTGACATAGAATTCATCTTTTGGTGTATATATCTATTCTATATATATCATTTAGATTTTACCTATCTTATATTTTCCACCAAAAATAAGACTATTTATTTAGATTAATAATTTCTACCTTGTAAGTACATGACTTTATTGACACATCCATATGAAATTTTGTGTAATCAAAATGATACTATAACAATAACATAGAGGGATGGAAAATATTAACTTTGAAAACATGAATGATACTTTTCATAAGCTCATAAACAGTTGGAGATTATTTTAACATCAGTTCACTGTAAGAATTGCCTACAGTATGTTATATTATATGAAGAATTTCTATAGTGACTATTTTCAGTTACATTATTTGGATATTTACTTCCTTCACATCATACAAGCAAATGTGGTCCATGTATAATTTTTCTACTATTATTAGATATTCATTAAACTACTATATTGTACTGGGTTTATTTTCAATGCATTTGAAATGAGTGATGTAAAAAAAACCTTTTTCATGAACATTATGTCTAATGACAAAATTAGTATTTATGTAACTAGAGAATGTTTCCATGAAGTCTGTAAGGATCTATTTTGAGATTATTAATTGTGATTATTGTAAATGCTTATAGGAAGTCAACCCTATGCAGTGGCCACTTCTTCTTTGTCACAAGTTCTTTTATTTCAGGAGTCAATTAATAAACAATAATTCTACCAGTATATTAACAATTTGAAGAGTCCAGGGCAGAGAATATTGTGTAAATATTTAGTTTAGCATAACAAGTAAAACCAAAGCTTGTCAGGAGCGAATAACATATGCCATAAAACTATTAATTTGTGTCATTTTGTGAAATTACATTTACTTCTACATAGTTGCAAACTATTTAAAAGAAGTTGTAAACTCAGCACAGATATAGAAACTCCAAATAATTAGTATTCTTAGCTTAAAAACTGATATATTTCCAATTTTCTTTAAATAGTGAAAAAAAGAAGAATGTGAGAGAACACAAGCGAATTAATTTGAATTTGTCTAAAGTATTAGTTCCTTGTGACACATCTATTATGACAACTTCCTGATGATGCTATCATGGTTGTTGTTGCCAAATTGAAACATATCTTCATACGATGTGTTGTATAGGTTATACAGTAATTATAACAACTTTTAATTTGTATTTTAAAGTGAGATCTACTCGAATTTTCCACTTAGAACTATTAACGCATATCCCTTTGTAAAATTTTCATGAATATCTGAATCAACTTTATTTTATTTCCTTAACTACAAAATTCAGAGATGACATCTTTAAGTGTCTAAGTATATTGTTTTAACATTATGAGAGAAAGTCTCATGTCTGTAATCCGGGCACTTTGGGAGGAGAGAGGATCGCCTAAGCTTAGGGGTTCAAGACCAGCCTTACAATAAATAAAAAAAATAGCCAGGTGTGGTGGCACATGCCTGTGTTCCAGCTACTTGGAAGGCTGAGGTGGAAGGATAGCCTGAGCTCAGCTGGTTGAGGCTGTGATGGCCGTGGACGTGCCATTGGATGACACAGTGTGACTCTAACTTGAAATAATAATAATAATGTAAGCCAGGCACAATGTTTCATGCCTGTAATCCTAGCACCTTGGGAGGCAGAGGTGAGAGGATTACCTGAGTCCAGGAGTTCAAGACCAGCCTGTGCAACTTGACGAGACCTCGTCTCTACAAAAAAAAAAAAATGAGCCAGGTGTGGTGGTGCACGCTTGTGGTTCCAGCTACTTGGAAGGCTGAAGCAGAAGGTCTCCTGAGTCCAGTAGGTCAAGGATGCAGTGACTGTGAGCTGTCACTGCACTCCAGCCTGGGAGACAGAGTGGGGCTCTGACTCAACCCCCACCCCCCAAAAAAACAAAAAAGAAAAAGTAAAACATTATCAGGGTGATATAAAACATCTTAAAGTAGCTTCTACATAGCATAAAAATACATGCATGCTGTGTCCCATATTAATTGACTGTGTTTGTTAGCCCCAGCCAAGTCCAATCTCATTCCATGCCAGAGGGACTCAAGTAATTACTATTTAAACCAAATGAAATTACTTATATACATTTTACTTAACTGACTGATGCTTTTGGACATCGTATTATGATTGTATCTGGTATCATATGGCTAACATTTATGTCATGCTCTGCTTTTCATCAACTATTGGGTGAACATATTCCATGAATAAATGCAATATTTTTTTAAAAGCAGTAATTATTGCTTCAAGACCTGATTTGAGACAATACCTGAAAGTCATCATTAAATATGCTGCCTTGTGTTTTCCTTACTGTAAGTTTAATTTAATAATAGCTTTACTAAAATAAAAGGAACTCACACAATTTATAGCGGAAACAGTAAAGTGGATGTTCAACATATTGTGTTAGTAATAGAGGTTTGGTTGAGCTCGTTGCATCCTTGGATTAGCTGTTACCAGAGACCTATTTTCCAAAAGGGCTGTGTCATGGCTCTAGGGATCTAGGTCATCATGTTACCATGAAGTTACTGGTAGACCTTCTAGGAGAGGCTAAACATTTGGTTAACGACAGATGTATGAATAAAATCTGTGTAAATAATAACTAATTGCCACTCAGGATTTATTTGAAAAGCTTTTAACTCTAGTTCTGCCTCATAAAATGATGAATATCATCTATCGTCTCTCTCTCTCTCTCTCTCTCTCTCTCTCACACACACACACACACACACACACACACACACACACACACAAACACACACACACACTGAAAGAAACATGGTCCTAGAGCACTCTGAGATGTGACGAGAAGCCATAGTATTTCAGTCATTGGAAATGAGCAGATAAGGACAATGTATATGAGAGTTTCTCACTTTTTGGATTGTGAGATAGCAAATGCAGTATATAGAGCACAATCACTGATTTCTTTGAAGGGTTAAAGTGGCAAATCAAATCAAAGCAACTATGGTTGAATTTCAAGTATTCTAATTCTATTGTTGCTTTCATTGTTTTTAGAAAGAAAGTCTAGTTTCTGCTTTCTGTGAGTCATCATCTATATTTTATTCTTTCTGATCAAGTGTAGAATGACCAAATGTACAGGTCTTCTGGTGAATTTTCATTTTTTTATCTTAAAAAAGCTAAATTTTATTACAATTAATATTCTCAGTATCAACACCAATTTTATGGTGGGCTCATTTCCTCATTCTTATAGTTTGATTTCCTCTAATTTACCAAAGGAGGGTGCAGAGTAATTGGAGAGAAGAAATAACGGTATTTGGCGAGAATTGTTAGGGTAGGAATTGAAACTTTTATTATCATCAAAAAGTGAAATCCATTTAAAATTTAAGTATTTATATTTAGACCTTGCTTCTTTAAATATAAAACTATCACAGGCAGAAAGCTGAACTTTTAGTTTATATTTGAAGTTATTAGGATTCTATCTTATTTAATTCTCATAAAAATGCAGGTAATTGGGAAGAAAATGGGGCTGACACCATAAAACACTTGAAACACTTTCTTTAGGGTCTTATCCTCATCCATTGCTCTAGAGTCTTGAATTTAACTGGGATCAAAAGACATGAAAAAATGCAGTTTTCAAACACCTGACTGCTTAGGTATAGGAGGCCTGACATTAAGTTGGTGAACTTATCTTAGAAAAAGTGCTACCTACCCCATCGCTGAATATCACTGCAGTTACCTTTGAAGTACTCTCCTTGGGAAGTTATGCACTGACATTAGCGCCTAGATCTTCTGTCAAAGCAATTTTGGAGTTATTTTCCTAGAATGGCCATCAGAACTGTTGTTGTATTACCCTTGATGTCCTGGGTGTCATCAAATGTCTTTCTTTCAATATTTCCTTTATATTCGGGTAAAGAAAAAAAGTCACTGGGGACCAGACCAGGTGAGCCGAGAGCATGTTCTAATACAGTTATTTGTTACTGGCTGAAAACTCTGTCACGGTGTTGCATGAGCTAGTGCATTGTCATGATGCGAGAGCTCCTTCGGGACCATTTTTGCACATACTTTCTCATGCCAAGATTGTCCTAACTGTTTTTCTATTGATGTTTATTTGGTCTTCTATGCTTCTCACAGTCAGCTGATGATTTTGATGACTTTTTGCAATCTTTTCATCAGTGCGGCGTGTTACTGGTTGTCCTTACTTCTCTTCATCAGTGACACTTTCTCTTATCAGTGACACTTTCTCTCCCCTCAGAAAAACATTGAATACATTTGTACACTGCCATTTTCTTCATGGCATTATCCCCATAGGCTTGGACTAACATGTCCCTGATTTCACTTCCACCCTTACCAAGTTTAACAAGAAATTTCATGTTAGTTTTTTGCTCTAATTCAAACTCCAACATTCTCACAGCAGCACACAAAAACATGCAACAACAATAATGAATGCTTCTCAGTGAGACATTGCCACATGTTGACACAAACACAGCTGTGAGACTCTCATATACCAAGGTTATGAAATCTTACCTAGTTGTTTGTACAGTGCTCCCAACGTAAGCACAGGGTGGTAAGTTCACAAATTTATTTGTCAGTCCACGTATCATATCAGCTCCATGACCTGGGTGAAACTGCCATTTGGGAATTTAAGTAGGTAAGAAAGAAGGACATTCCACTACTTACAGGCTTAAATAAGGAATATTAGTTTATAATTTACTCTCCTTTCAATTCTTCATTAAAGAATTCATAGTAGTTCATGATTTTGTTCTTTTTTTATGACTGCATAGTATTCCATCATGTATATGTACCACATTTTAAAAATTCAATCCTCTTTTGATGGACAGCATGGTTGGTTCCAGGTTCTTGCTATTGTGAACAATGCTGCAATAAATATACGTGTGCAGGTATCTTTTTTATAGAGTGATTTGAGTTCTTCAGGCTATATTCCCAGTAGGGGGATTGCGGGGTCATATGGGAGGTCTAATACTGAGTGATCTCTCATAGAAACAAAGATCTGAGTATCACATATTCTCACTCATAAGTGGACTTTGAACATCTATTGTAATACTATAAGAAAAGGATTGACCGGACTCAGTGGCTCAGCCTGTAATCCCATGCTTTGGGAGGCCGAGGTGAGTGGATTGCCTGAGCCCGCAGGTTCGAGACCTGCCTGGGCAACTTGGTGAGACCTCATCTCTACAATAAATTAAAAAAAAAAAAATTAGCCGGGCGTGGTAGTGTGTGCCTGTGGTTCCAGCTCCTTGGAAGGCTGAGGCGAGAGGATCGCTGAGCCCAGCAGGTAGAGGCTGCAGTGGCCGGGAGCAGCCACTGCACTCCAATCTGGGTGCCAGAGTGAGACTCCAACTCAAAAAAAAAAAAAAGAAAGAAAAGGATTGACAGTGGAGGGGGGGTCAGGGAGAGGAAGGGAGATAGGATTAACGGTAGTTAATATCTGACTAGGGATGGGGGGACATCCCTTATCAACAAGGGTGCCTGAACGATGCATATTTGTATACCTAACCCTTAACTGTACCCCACAGTTTTAAACTAAAAAACATGTTTTAAAAAAAAGAATTCATAGTACACATCTCAGCATCCACGTTTCATAATTCTCCCCAACTCATCCTTGTATTATGTGTAGCTTTAGATATATTCCCAATGTGTTTTTCATCAATATCATATGGGCCTGCCTAGTCATATTTGGGCCAAATATAGAGTTGGTGAAAATTGAGCATAGTTAATCATTGATCTTAGTAGAACACGGAATCCTATCTTGCCTGCAAGCTAAGACATTAAGTTGACAGGGGACAGAAGATGACAGAGTGAGAGAAAACGGTGTTGTGTTACAGTAGGCAGGAGAAGCTTCTTGTTCCTGTCAATTCCCTTCCCTGGCTTTCGGGGGATCATGGTGAGAACGACTTACTTAAGTGGAAGCTGCTCATACAGTAGGGTCATGTCACAACTGAAAAATCCAAGTTAAGGAAATCTCATTCTGCCAATGTGGGCTGGTAGGAAACCTGTCCCAAGTGTAACATGGATGAAGATAATATTTTTATTTTTCTGAACAGTAGCTGATGCGAGTTGTATAGAAACACCATGGAGAAGTAGGAGGCAAGTTGTCACTATAAAATAATTCTAAAACTTCCAACATACCAAAAAGAAAACACTCCAAATTTAAAAATCAGCTAAGTAGATCACTTTGTGAACACTGAGTAAATACAACATAAAATAAATACAAAATTAAATATGGCAGATATGATACCAGAATATCAATTATACAACTAAGTGTAAATGAAATTATTCTGCCTTTAAAATACAGACATTTTTGGATTGACTTGCAAAGAAACATTATTTTGTGTATTTTATACAAATTATATATTGAAAAGAAAGACAATGAAATAAGGGATAGATAAAGGTATAGCAGGATACAAGTGAAAGAGAAATAGGAATTAATATCTTAAAAGGGTAAAACTCACATTAAAAAAGCAAGATAAAAGAAACTCTGTAATCTCTTAAAATACAATTTTTATAATGAAGATATCACAGTCACACATATCTATGTACCAAATATCACAGCAACCATCTTCAAAAAACACTATTAACAGGAATGACAAGAAGTTAACAAAAGTGCAAGAAAAAGAGTTGACTTGAACATATCCTGCTTGGCTTTAGACAAGTGAAATGACTGAAATATTAAGAGCTTATAAAACATGAATGCAGGCTTGGTGGTTCAGCCTGTAATCCTGTCCCTTTGGGAGGCTGAGGTGAGCGGATTACCTGAGCCCGTGGGTTCGAGACCTGCCTGGGCAGGCGAGACCTCATCTCTATGATAAATCAAAAAATTAGCCGGGCATGGTAGCGCACACCTGTAGTTCCAGCTACTCGGAAGGCTGAGGCGGAAGGATTGCAGGAGCCCAGCAGGTCGAGGCTGCGGTGACCGGGAGCAGCCACTGCACTCCAGTCTGGGCGACAGAGTGAGACTCCAACTCAAAAAAAAAAGATATAATCAATAAATTAAATTTAATGGATGCATATTGAACTTTGCATCTAGATAAAAATAGTTTGCTATAAAATGCACACAGAGGATTCAAAAGGGTTACTAGAATAGGGATATAATAATTATTTTACCTAGTTTCATGAATTAAAATAAAACATTTGCATTAAAATGAAATATCTGGGAACGAGTTTATGGCCTAACTTTGTTGCAAATCTTAATATAGCACCTTCTCTGACAGGCAACATTCTGAACCCTACTATAAATATATTACAAAGTTCACTTACTCGTCTACTCTACTTATTATTTATTTCTCTGTTTTAGTCCTTCACATTCACTGACAGAACAATTGCATGTCGTTTTTATTCAATTGCTAAACCCAGTGTATGACATTAAAACATACACATGGAAGAAAAACATTTATATAAAGGTCTGGTTTAATACATTTTCTTCATATATAACAGTCTAAACAAAAAAAACTAAAAATAAAAATTAAGTTGGTGAAAGATAGCTTCATATATTTTCATCATTGTAAATAATTCTAGAAAAATTAAGATTGTGAGACATAAGATAAAGTCCTTAGATACAGTGTTGATTAAAATGAAATAAATGGCAGAATAAATAAAAGAAAAGGAAAGCTCTGTTTATTGTGCATAAAAGAGAGAAATGAGAAGGTAATGAAAGTTGATCATCAATTCCTCCACTTCCTGTGTTTCCTTCTGGAATTCATCTGCATGTCTTGTTATGCTTTTGTGATTTTAATTTCATTTCTATGCGCTATGGCTGAAACAGAGGCTATATGAATATCAGTGTGCTGTTAATATGCCTCTGTTGAATAATATTTTTTCATAAAATCTTTTCTGAACAGGTACAAACTGAGTGTTTTGAATATTCTAGAAGAAATCTTAAACAATCAACAGGACACTGTACTTGTGTAGTCTTTCAAAATAAAGATTAGAGAATATTGTGTTCTTGTGGAAATTTTGGTTTCCTCAAAATTTAAAGAAAAGTAACTTCTAGGAAATAATTAAAAAGCTTCTAAAATACCCAAGAAACCCCCCCAAAATTTAAAAATCAACAAAATAGACTACTATGTGAAAAGCATTGAATAAATACAACAAAAAATAAATACAATATTAAATGAACATCTATTCAACAGGATAATTTACAGGATAAGGAATTAGCAAGCAATTGAAAGACATTGAGAAACAAGGCTGTCTATATTCATAGAAGTTGTATACATTTGGGAGGCAAGGAAATAAGTTGCTTGCTAATTGATAAAAATTTGCAAATTATTAGAAAAAAGATGTAACCAATAAACAGAATACATATTCAGTTACTCTAATAAAATGTTGAAATGAAAGTTCAAAACAATACAGCCTTAAGAAGTAATATATACTACACTGAGAGAAAGTATGAGAGAGTACTAGAGAACATCAGTTGACAGAAAATAGAAATGAAGCATGCTACCTCTCTATTGGGAAAATTTTAGCTTTATTTTTTTCATTTTAAGTAACTCGGAATAAGTGTTCTGCCTACTGACATAAGCATGTGTATCGTATACTTTCATTATTTCTGTATATTCATATATTTTATTGAGTAGAAATATCAAAAATATCATGCAATTCTACCAAATAGAAAATAATATCAAATATTCATTTGAAATGTGATTGTGGAAGACACTGGTGTTTGGTGATCTAGTTTATATACCAGGGATGCCAAAAAAAGTATATGCATTTTATGTGATGTTATCTATGTATTACTTTTGGTTTGCCATAATCAGAAGTGTCTGAATGCTGATGGTAACTATGTTGAGCACCTCTTGTAATTGCAGAAGTCAAACGTGACTTGTATTCATCTTTTGTTATTGGTATATATTGAGCATTACAATTTTAAATACAGTTTTTCCTTTCTTAAAATGCATATACTTTTTTTTGGTGCCCTCTGTATGTATATATGCCATCTATTACCAGTTGGGTTGATTCAAATTACATGACTTATCTTCTGTGTTACCGTCTTTGCCTTTTGTACGTATCCTGTGTTCTTGGGTGAAGGCTACTGACCTTCATTTGAAATATCACACAGAAATAAGACCAATATACAGATAAATAGATTTGTATCATAGGAACATCTTTGTTGTATTTTCTTCTGGGTAGATAACTGCAAAAAGTACACGCTTTAAGAAAAATAGATCACTCATTTGTCTGCAAATATAATTCTGTGTTTATATGCGTAATTAATGATTCATACACAATGCAGAATTTATTTATAAAATATTTTGTATTTATTCTTACAAGTTTAAACCTCAGTTACCTTCCAAGTACTGTCTGTCAAATGCAATACATCTATCGAGATGGTTTTTCCACTGCTCAATAGTGTTTGAACTCATTGATTTCGATGTCTTTTATTGTTTCTGCTGTAATTCATTTCACCGCTTCCACATCAGCCAAATATTTCCCTTTGAGGACTTTTTCATCTGGGGGGAAAAAAAGGCACTCAGAAATAGACCGGGTGAATAGGGAGATGTGTCATGGAAGTCATGCCACTTTTGGGCAAAATCTCATAAATCACCCATCAGGAAATGGGCAAACGTGTTGAAAGAATCTCCCCACAAAAATTTACACTGGAGCCAAATACAGCCTCTCACAACAACGCTAGCTGGTGCATTGATGTCGATGAGTTCCTAGAACACTTAACTAGCGGGGGAAGCCTATACTCCAAGGGCCCACTTTTCACAAGATAATTCCGAGTTTTTGGGGCGCCTCCCCCCATATATGGAAGCTTACCCAGAAGTTTGTTATGTGTTTGTCAGTCCATCCTCATTAAATTCATGTCTTCTCTTCCCTTAATATTCCATTTATTCTAGCAAAGGAAGATAATTGTGAAACACTGCTTACATTCACAGAATGAAAGCTGTGCAAAAACCTCCAGTTATCATGAAAGTTGGTCACCTGATCTGTAGAGGTCCAATAGATCATATATAAAACTTTTGTCAAGATCTTTGTGATTTGTTCACAAATGGGATGGAAGGTGGACTGATGCAATTTTCATATCTTCTACTTCAGAATATTATGTGCTGTGTTTTGTTCATTTATGCTCTTACTGTTCTGTTTTGTTGTAGCTTCTTCTACTGCTAATTTATGAGGGTGGGGCTCTACACAATTACTATTACCTATGCTACACTGAGAGTTAAATGAGAATGAACATACATATAACTTGGCACAGTGCCAGAAGGACAAAAGTAATCATTTGATAACTGTTACTATGGATCACCCCTAGTAAAATATATCAGAATGTATCAGTGCTGTTTCTTTCTCTTTTGACAAATCTCCTCATTCCCCAAGCAAATATTTAACATCCAAGTACTAAATATGATATAATAATTACTTAGACGATTATGCTTACCTTAACAAAGATCATGATACATAAATTTAAGAATACAATACATCTAAAAGAGAAAAAATTTTGCATCTTGCTCATGGATTATAGTTAAAGGCATCTTTGAATGCCAAAGCAGATACATGTAGATAGTCTTTATTTTAAACTCATGTAAACAAGCAGTTCCAGTTGGGACAAAGTTACCTATACTTACATAGATCATCCTCATATAAAATTTTAAAAAATTCATAGTAGATCATAAAAATTTCTGAAATCTATTAAAAATGATTTTGACAGCCAAAGAAGTAGTACCAAAACATTCTGTAGAAATTCTCTGTGCCTCCAGGGAGAAGATGGCTGCCCCAGCAGTGTCTGGGCTCACCTAGAGGGTGCGATGCTTTAGTATATCTGTGGGCAGGCCATTTGCCAAGCTTGTGAGCCTGCCTGTTGAGTTATATGGCATCCAAGGCCACTGTGCCTCTGCTCTGTTCTGCTGCATCAAAGAATAATCAGCTGGAATAAGTAGAAAGGGGGTTGCTGAGAGTGGCACAGTTTCTGAAGGAAGACAAGGTGGCTGTTTTTATTTTGAATTCCGATGTCAAATGTTCCATTAAAGAGAAAAGCCTAAATGATACCCCAGCACAAAAGAGGTTCTCTCCCCTCATGTCCATCCTGGTCAGTTTGCTTGCTGAAAATGGCCTATGAAACAATACCCAAGGAGTTGCATCTGCTTTTTCTTCCATGATGATGTCCACTGTGTAGAGGTGCCTTGTGCAGTGACCACTTGCATCTCTTTTAGAAGAAACCACTCTCACTGAAGTAAAAACAGTCCTGAAGAGCTTCCTAAGTAATACAAAACCAAATATTAAAATTGGAGGTTAAGATGGATCCATCAATTATGGGTGGGGTCCGTATTGGAGGGAAATATAGTGGCATGTCTAAAAAAATCAAGATTCAGAAACTGAGCATGCAGGAGATTATTGAAAAGTGTTGATTTTTCTATGATCAGTGACAATTCTTAAGGCTGGAACAATAAAGAAAAGCTACTGGAACAAAAAAATTGCAGGTTCTTGGATTTCAAAACCAAAAGTTTCCACATAGTAGATCTAAAATAGAATGTAGAACTCTGAACTTGTGAAAACATCCATGTAATCCTGACAAAAATGGTTTGCGAGCTATGTTTTGTGAAACAGTATAAATATGTTTTTTCTTTGCAAGTCTTTTCAATTTGGGAAGTGCCTGGGTTTTTGTCCAAACTCAGATTTCTTTCTTTCTTTTTTTTTTTTTTTTGATTCAGAGGCTCACTGTGTCACTCAAACTGGAGTGTAGTGGCACAATCACGGCTTATCTCAACCTTGACCTCTTGGGCTCTGGCGATCCTTCCACCTCAGCCTCCTGAGTAGCTGGGACTATGTGAGACTGCAATCACACCCCCTGGCTAATTTTTGGGTTTTTCTTTTTCGTGTGCATGAGGACAAGGTCTTGCTCTATTGCCCAGGCTAGTCAGAACTCCTGGGCTCAAGCAATCCTCCCTCCTCAGCGGGCTAAAGTGCTAGGATTGCAAACATGAGCCCCCATGCCTGACCCAAACTAAGATTTCTAATGTTTAATGCTATTAGGTGTAGTCGTCAGTTTGTGGGTGGGAATGAAGAGGGTAACAGATTAAGTGTACGCCTTTCTAGCACAAAGTTACATCTTCCTTCACTTATCAATGACACGAACATTTGGCATTCAAAGATGCATAAATATGTTCATCCTGACTCTGGGCAAATCAAAGTCAAAATTCTGCCTCCTTTAAGTTGTTTAGCCCAGGTGAAATATCCTGAAACTTTCAAAGAAGAATTTAAACATTTCAGAAGATTAAAAAAAGATGTTTTTAAAAAGTTACTCTCTTGAAGTACAGGATTTGAATCAAATTTCAGTTGTCTTTTATTTTGGAGATCACAGGTTTGTTTCTCTTTTCCCTCTAGGCCATCATGTCTCCAAAGGGATTCTAATTTTAGACTCCCCATGAAAACCGACTCAAGTTTCCATTGATATTTTGCCTCCTACACACAGATGTCTGAATTTACCTTTTGCAGACCTATCAAGTTCATCACAATACATAATACTGTAGTATCTATTAAGAAAGAGATGCTCATAGAGTAATAAGGTATGAATTTTTTTTTCTTAAGTTGGAGTCTCACTCCCTCTCCCAGGCTGGAGTGCAGTGGCACGCTCATGGCCACCGCAGCCTCGACCTGCAGGGCTCAGATGATCCTTCTTCCTCAGTTTTCCAAATAGCTGGAACTACAGGCACGTGCCACCACATCCAGCTAATTTTTTGATTTATTGTGAGACGAGGTCTCACCATGTTGCCCAGGCTGGTCTCAAACCCGCAGACTCAGGCAATCCTCTCGCCTCAGCCTGCCAAAGTGCTGGGATTATAGGCTTGAGCCACTGCGCTGGCCGCTATGAAATTATTTACTGCACTTTACTTCCCTGTTTTTAAAATAAACAAACTGAGGTACAGGGAGGGTTGAGTAGTTTGCCCAAAGTATTAAAGGCAATTTATTGACAAAGTCTACCTCTCGGCATTGCAGTATAGATTAATTTTGGTAAGGACATTTGTATTCAGTTAGATAACATATTAAAATAATATGAACATATATTAATATATACTAATACACATTAGTAGGCTACATATAGTGTTATAGATAACCCATAATATACAACATATAATAATATTTTATTTATTCATTTAGTGTCAGGGTCTCATTCTGTCACCCAGGCTGGAGTGCAGTGGTATGATCACAATCATGGTTCACTATTGCCACGAACTCCAGGGCTCAAACAGTCCTCCTTCCTCAGCCTCCCTAGTAGCTGGGACAACAGGCAAGCACCACCATGTCCAGCTAATTTTTTAATTTTTTTTGTAGAGATGAGGTCTCACCACTTCACCCAGACTGGTCTCAAACTCCTGGACTCAAGCAATCCTCCCAACTTGAACTCCCAATGTGCTGAGATTACAAATGTGAGCCACTGTGCCTAGACCTATTCTTATTTACTAGGGTCTAAATTCCTTAATATTCATCATTTGGAGAGATGAGCAGAATAAATTGTGACATGGAAATAGATAAAATTTGAATTTATATTCCTTTTATCTCCCACTGTTTGCCACCTACTCTGACCTTGTTGCTAGCATTTGGAAAGTTTTTTGGTATCAGTTTTGAGGATAGAGTATTATTTGATAATTTAAAACAATAATGCTAAAAGAAGTACACTTTCTTCAGGTTTAAGATAATTTGAAAATCAAAATCAATAGAGAATATATTAGTCTAGAATTAGTTCTCATATGGATCAGAAGGCCAGCACAGTGAATTGAATCTCCTTTCCTTAATGGATTTTTGCTTATATTGTTTAAAGTACTTGAAGAGAATTAATTCTTGTTGTCAAGAACATGAAAGGAATGGATCAATTTTTCCCTCAAAGGAGTTTTCAAGTTACCCATATAACTTTTGCCTTTTTGATTGTTCAAAATCCTAAGATATCTTGTTGAGTCTCTTAAGGTTTTGGGGGGTTTTTTTCCTTCTTCTTCTTCTACCTTTTTAATATTTGAGTTAGGTGGTAGTTTTGCCTGGGGCAAGAAAGTAATAGAGGAGGAAAAATGTGTTTAAGGCCCAAGAATCTAATATGCATCATTCAGTCTAACATTTAAAAGACAACTTTTAAAAAATATTTTTCTTAAGTCATAGATGACTCTAAGAAGAAAATTCAGATAACGAAGAATTTCAAAAAATTTAAATTGTGTAAATATTCAAGTCTTTATTTGTCTGGCCATAATAATCACCTCTGTTTCTCAAAGAAGGCTTTTCTCAATTTTGCTCTATTTAAAAATATGGAAACATCTGGATGTTAGAAGATACTGACATATCTTTGCTCACATCACTTTTTTTAGCACTCATAAAAAGATACTTTAATTCATTAAGCTATCCGTGGAGGTACTTTCTTCATATTAAGAAAAAGGAATTGACTAGTTAATAAAAACTTGACCAAACCTATGATACTTTTAGAAAGATCATTAAAAAATTTGTTTTCAGATTTTTTTGTCTAAACGTATTTGAAGAGGTACTCTCAATTAGACTGGAATTTTCAATGTTATTTTTTTTCCTACACACATTGTGAATAAATAAAGTTTTAAAATAACTACCATTTCAAAAATGATAAGTCACATGAGACTAACACAGATTTTAACAGCATTATTGAGTTATTTTTTTCAGTAGAGATAACCTTTAAAAAAGAAAGTTATTAGTTTGGTACAGCTGTTCTTTTCAAAAATTGTTTTTGAAATATTATGCATTTACATTTCTTACTTTAACAAGTACAGATTTATTCATATTGAAATGTCAAAACTATTTAATTTTTTCTTAAGATTCAATTCTTCAGTCCCTTTGTTCTAAATAAGTGTTGTAACCATGCTACATTGCAGATCTCCTTCCGGAGATTTTTTTAAAAACTGCTAAATTTCCCTTTTTCTTTGAAAAACACACAATATTTCATTATTATTTTTAAAAATTCTTTAAGATCTGTAGTGACATCTACTCACATTCCTGTGGGTAATATGTCTTCTCATCCTTTCTTAAAAAGTTTGGTCACAGGCTCGAAGACAATATTAATTGTGTCACTTTGGGTCTTCCTAAAAGTAAAAGATTTAACAGGAGCATTTCCATGAAAGATGAAGGAAGAGTGAACGGAGCAACTTAGGAAAATGTCCAGACCACAATGTCACTCTGATAGCTGAGAAAAGAGAATAAGAAGGAAGAGTTGGGTGGGAACATTTTCAGACCACAACACAGAAAGTTTGACTGTGGCCATCTGTGCTTTATCTTTGACAAAGGGTGGTCCCAGGTTACTGTTGTCTGAGGGCATGCCCACGCAGCCAGTGCTGTCAGTCTCCACGCAAGTTTCTTCTGAAAGGAATTTAAGCAGAACATTTCCAAGGGACCCACAGTCTACAACTTGCCCCAAAGGGATCCACTTATACATGCGGGTTTAGGGAGCGGCTTTTCCATGAACCCTGTGGTCTCTCCTCCTGGGGAGAAACTGACCTGAGTGAGATTAGGAGAACAAACCACTGTTCCTTTTGTCTCAGTGGGTCTTGGGGCCATAACTCTTACCTCCTTCTATTTGTCCTACTCTCTTCTCTCTCCCTTTCCCCTCAGCTATCACCATGAAAGGTCGAGACGTTCTTGATAGCATCACACAGATTCCCAAAGGGATCTGAGCCTTTGGTCACCATACCGCTTCTCAGGACATTAGTTGCTACTAATGTCCGCTCACAGTTGTCAAAAGGAGGGAATTTCTGAAATGTAGAAGCCGTTTAAATTTAAAAGTAGACATTTTTTTTCTTGTCCCCACTTCACTCCCCTTGGATCTATTAACGGTTGCTGACATTGCAGGGAACACAACCCCCTTCGTTGAGTGCCCTGAGAAGCAGGAGACATACACTAAGGACTGCACATCCCTGGAAAAGCTTCTACCAGACCTATATAAGAAATGGGATATTGAAAGCTTCTGACACCCAGAAATGTATCCATTCCCTTAGTCTATAAATAACAACTGCTTTCTTGCATGTCTTTGCATTAATTTCATGTATAATGCTTAATCAAGCCTTGTGAACTAGAACTCCCGGAATAAACAAAAACTGTAACCAACTTAACCAACTAAAAAGTATGCAGGTCAAATTGGTTCAAGCTGATTGTGCTTCTGGCCTTGACGTATCATTATCAGTTTACCGCCGCCAGCCTCCTTTCCCCCACCTGGAATCATGAGATACCAGTGCCTGGTGATGTCACAACACAAGGCTTATGGGACTTCTGTTATCTACTTCAAAACAATGAAACTCAGGACATTCTTCCCAGCCCAAACTCCCCTTCAAGAGCCTTAAATATACTCAGCGCCCCAATCTTCGAGTGTTGGCCCCCTTTCTGTCTGCGAATGGTGAATAATAAACCTTACTTTCTTTTACCTTCTACTCGGTTGCATTTTTGCATTATTCCTGCAGCACCGGTTCAGTTTACCTTTTCAGTTTTAAACAGGCAAGGGACAACCAAGTGACACCCAAGTAGATCATTGTCTTTCATATCGCTCCTAGTCTCCATCATGAAAAACCACTGCAAATTTCTTCCTTGTATAAGGTCCAGTTATCCGTTATGAGACAGTGACTCTTTTCTCGACTGCTTTTCCTTGGAAGCCAGGAGTCCAAATAGTCTTGCAGTAGCAATGTCTTTCAGTTCACTGAAACGCTTGCTGCATTATCTCCAGAGAGTGTGCCTCTTTTGTGGACTTAATGCTCCAACCTCCCAGATTTGGGGCCGAAAGCCAAAAATATACCCCCAGTGGGGACTGGAATGATGGCAGTTGGGGCCACTTTTGTTGTGATCAGTTGATACATGATTCCATGTATTATTTCTGTTGGGGAAACAGTGCCATATAGAGGTCTCTGATTTAACGAATATTAGTCCTGAGAGAGAAAATA
Source organism: Carlito syrichta (assembly GCF_000164805.1). Lineage (NCBI taxonomy): Eukaryota > Metazoa > Chordata > Mammalia > Primates > Tarsiidae > Carlito > Carlito syrichta. The sequence continues at coordinate 36,782 of NW_007255356.1, read as the reverse complement.
GTCAGAAGCTGATTAGGCAGACAGAGAGGGAGGGTCTCTAGGAGACTTAACACCTGCGAGAATGCCCCCTGCACCACCCCCATTATACAATTGTTGGCTGAAAATGTGGTTATGGTGGTTAAGAGGATTTTCTCAACCCAGAATGTACTGCTAAAAGGATCTTTTTGCTGCTTAAACGCAGGCTCAGTAGCTTAACTAAATGTCCTAACTTGACTTTGGTTTATTATAATATAATTAACATAGTGTTAGCATTGAGGCTTTACCCCTGCATGGACTTTTCTGTAATAACTTTGGTCAAGGACCTGCATGCACAATAAGAACTGGGTCTCAGGAAGTAAGGGGGAGATGAGATATAAATGAGAAAAACGTCCCATGAAAAGATAAGATAAAAACCACAAAAAAAAAAAACCCCGCCTAGCACCAGGTGACCCATTTCAGGTCCCCTCTCTTTTTCTGGAGAGCTTTGTTGCTTAATAAACTCCTTCTTGCACTCACCTTTTTGGTGTTCATGTTCCTTAATCTTCTTGGTCATGAGACATGAACCTGACGTTGCTGGTTTAATCTGACACTGGAGTTTAAAACTCCTGCAACAGTACTACATCCTGAAGAATGATACCTTGTCCTTTTGGATCAGTGCTTCTAAATCGGTGCTTCACTAAGGGGTTTTAGAGCTCAATAAGGCTATTTGATTCTGGGTGGTGGATAAGTAATACAAGCAGGGAGCCCGTGGTCACAAGGCCACTTTCAAATCGCTCTCTCTTTTCTTTTTTTGAGTCAGGATCTCACTCTGCCACCCAAGCTGGAGTGCAGTGGCCCTATCATGGCTCACCACAATTTCGACCTCTTGGGCTCAGGCAATCTTCCTGCCTCAGTCTTCTGAGTAGCTTGGACTACAGGCATGTACCACCTCACCCAACTAAGTATTTAATTTGGTTTTTGTAAAGATGATGTCTTGCTATGTTGCCTTGTCTGGTTTCGAACTCTGGCCACAAGCAATTCTCTGTTCTCAGCCTCTCAAAGTGCTGTGATTGCGGGCATGATCCACCAACCCTCTTTATCTGTGAATTAGGTCCCTGGTTGGGTGCTATGCTATACCCGTGGACCTACAAACATCTGTGTATTCATATCTGCTGAGGTTCTGCAAACAGATATGGAAACCTATGCCTTCAGCAGGTATCTTTTCTTATGAGGAAAATGACTGAGCTGCTTGTGAAGAAATGGTCTTAATTTAGTCTGTTGGCTAACAATGGTCTCCTTGAGGAAGAGAGACTCATTCCAAGACTCAGAACTGTTTTTGCCATTGTCAACATACTAACTCCTGTAACCCGAGAAAGGACACCCAAGTCAAGCATTTCTTCATGTTCTCTTCTTATGTTTTGGCTCCCTTGACCAATCATTCTCATAGCCACTCCCAAGAATAGATGGCTAATTCTTATAGCCCACGGAGGTGTAATCTCTTTCTTCTCCTATCAGTCTCAGTATGTCCCAGTGGGTTGTGATTAGATGTAATCGTTGTTTTTGGTAAAAAAGCCAGAAGGGGAATGGAAGTCGCCAGGGGAGCACATGCTTCTGTGTGGGGATGAGGAGGGTATGCTAGCTCTGACTCTGGAGGAAGGACCACTCCTGAGTGCTCTGAGGAGTTTTAGACAGCTAAAATTCTTTTTGCTTTTGAGTTGGAGTCTCACTCAGTCGCCCAGACTGGAGTGCAGTGGCCACTCCCGGCCACGGCAGCCTCGCCTGCTGGGCTCTGGCGATCCTTCCGCCTCAGCCTTCCGAGTAGCCGGAATTATAGGCATGTGGTACTACGCCCGGCTGATTTTTTGATTTATTGTAGAGATGAGGTGTCGCTGCCCAGGCGGGTCTTGAACCCGCGGGCTCAGGCAAGCCACTCACCTCAGCCTCCCAAAGGCGCGGGATTACAGGCTGAGCCACCGAGCCCGGCTTGCTAAAATTCTTAAAGGCACCCACTTGGATATCCTTACCATACTGTTCAAGATATCTGCTTTTCCCAGCAAAGGCCCTGACATTAGCACAGTAGACCTTTCTAATCTGAGGATTTTTTTTTTTCTAGATCAACCTCTCACTCTGCTGTATGGGCTGGAGTGTAGTGGCACAATCACAGCTCACCACAGCCTCGACCTCTTGAGCTCAGGTAATCCTCCTGCCTTAGCCACCCGAGTAGCTGAACTCTGGGTGTGCCATCACTCCCAGCTAATTTATTTTATTTTATTTTTTGTAGAGACAAGGTCTCAATATGTTGCCCAGGCTGGTCTCAAACACCTGGGTTCAAGCAATCCTCCTGCCTCAACCTCCCAAAGTGCTGGTATTAAAGATGTGAGCCACTGCTCCTGGTCTAGTCTGAGACTTTCAATGTCCCCGTGATCTCCACAATTCTTTATATATATATATATATATATATATATATATATATATATCTCAATATTTTTTATTTTGATATTGTGGGGTACCCATCAAGAGAGCAGGTAGACAGCCCACAGACTGGGAAAAAGTATTTGCCAACTCCAGGTCCGACAAAGGCTTAACATCATCGATCTACAAGGAACTCAAACGTGCTGAAAAGAAAAAAACAAACAACCCCATTATAAAGTGGGCAAAAGATATGAACAGACACTTCACAAAGGAAGACATCCGAGCAGCCAACAGACACATGAAGAAATGTTCAACCTCACTAATCATCAAGGAGATGCAAATCAAAACCACACTGAGATGCCACCTAACTCCAGTCAGAATGGCAATTACCAATAACTAAAAAATAACAGTTGCTGGAGAGGGTGTGGTGAAAAGGAACACTCCTACACTATTGGTGGGAGTACAAACTGGTGCAACCTCTGTGGAAAACAGTGTGGCAATTCCTAAAAGCTCTAGATATCAACCTCCCATATGACCCTGCAATCCCCCTACTGGGAATATACCCTGAAGAACTCAAATCACTCTATCAAAAACAATCTCCACAATTCTATCAGATTCTGTGTCTAGTCCTCCTGCAGAAAATATGAACTTCTGTATAAGCTACCGACAGACCCTCTGGCCTCACACTTAGCCTTTTCTTATTTGTTAAGTGTGCTCCATTTCCCATTATCTTTCTGCAGGGTGTCAATTATGACCCTACTGTTCTTGTAAACCCTGTTTCCTTCACATGTATGAATATCAGCATTGGCAAGGTCATTCCTTTCCACCAGTACTCATTCAAAGTTGATGGCCATGAACTTCAGCAACTGGGCCATCAGTGCCTGAGACTGTCAGTACTACATACATATTCTGTGTGACATCCTTCCTGACAGCCAAAGAAAGGATCAGTATCAAAATCTTATTTTCCTTTCTGTTTTCTTGCAGAATTTAGGATACTACCTGTGTTGGGTGGGATTAACTATGCAAAAAATTACTATCTGCTTTCTTGCAGAACTTTGGATATTATGAGGGGGACCCCCCCCCCAAAATGGAATTATTCTTTGGGTGGTGGACTCCTTAGAGTATAGGCTTCCCTTTCTAGGTAAGTGCTCTTTGATCCCTCTGGCATCAGTGTACCAGCTACTGTTGTCATGAGAGGCTACATTCGACTTTGGTTAATTTTTATTTTTTTGTGGAAATTCTTCTAACGTGTTTGCCCATTTCATGATGGGCGATTTTCAAGTGCACCTGCTCACACCGTGCTGAGTGTTCAGCAGGTTTTGACCAAAACTGGCATGGCTCCTATGTTTCACCCTCCCTATGCACTGGATCTCACCCCGAGACAGTGTTTGTTGCTGTTTCCTTGGATGAAAAAAGTCCTCAAAGGAAAACATTTTGCTGATGTGGAAGAGATGAGACAAAAACAACAGAGACACCAAATGGCATCCAAATCGATGAGTTCAAAAACGGTTTTTAACAGTGGAAAAAGCAGCTCAATATGTGTATTGCATCAGACAAAGAGTACTTTGAAGGTGACTGAAGTTTAAACATATAGGAATAAATACACATTTTAAAGACATAAATTCCAGTTTTCTGTGTCTCCCTCATATTTACATTAATATTTACCAATTCTTATCCTCTTTATTCTTTCTTAGGTTTCAGGTTTTCATCTAGCATCATTTTCATTCAGTCTGAGGCATTTCCTTTAGCTTTTCTTGAAGTGCAAGCTAGCTAGCAAACTTTTTAAAAAATCTAAACATTTTTGTTTTTGTTTATATGTATAAATGAAACACTTGCATAATGTTTCCACCTGTTTAAAATTCTTGGTTTTTGGTACTTTTTCTTTTCAGCGTTTTTTGATTGCTATTCAACTTTTCTTTCTGTACACCCTTGATTCTAATGAGAAGTCAGCCGTTAATGGAATTGTTGTTTCCAGTATTTACTACATTGTTTTTCTCTTGCTATTTTCAAAGTTTGCTTTTATTTTTGGCTTTCAACACTTCAACTTTTATGTGCTGTGATACAGGTTCTCTCTTCCTTGTGTATTCAGCTTGATGTTCATTGAGCATCTACTGTCTTTTGTCAAATATAGGATGTTCTGTTGCTCGATTTTTTAAAAAACATTTTTCTTCCCCAATCTCTTTATTTACTCTTTCTGAATATGATTACATATGTGTCCAACTCTCTCATAGTATTCAATGGGTTCCTAAGTGTGTGTCCTTTTTTTCCCACCAAAACTTTATCTTTTTCATTTATACTGGAATATTTCTACGGGCCTGTCTTTCATTTAATTTAATAATTGCTCGGTTAATTTTATACAGTGACCAAGTTTGGTAACCTTGGTCTTTCAGTTTTGGAATTTGCACATTATAATTCTAGAATTTGGCACTGGCATATTTTCTCATTTCTATTTCTCTATTGATACTTTCTATCTTTTTCATCATTGTGAATATATTTTGTTTGCCTTTGGTAAGGATAATTTCTTTAATGCTCTTAATTGCTATGTACCATTATCTGGCCATGTCAGGTTTGATCTCAGTTGATTTTCTTTTCTCTTGAGGATGTGTTCTTTCTTAGTGATGTGTTACCTGTGATGTCTCACCTGTGTTGAACAAGCTTGGATTTTATCTTGGACATTTTAAGTGTTATAAGGTGTATAGATACTGATTTTGTTATTTTTACCAGTTCATGCTGTTTCCTTCGTTTTCATGGGTAATTACCTTGACTGAACTTGACTAATAAGCTCTATTTATCGGGCTGCAGCTTGGTTCAATTTCCTTCATTTGTCTTTAGCAGAGCTGATTTAAGTCTGCTCATGTCTCTTTTTGGGTCAGAAAAAAATTTTATCATATAGAATATGGTTAGTCCCTTTCTTGGATTTTCTTTTCTCGCCAGGATTTTAACACTCTTATCATCAGCCATAGTTTTCTCTTTTCAGTTCTATGTCTCCCCTAAACAGAAAGACTGATTTTTGCTTCACCTTTGATTCTGCCTCCTTTTTCATGTTACAATTGCACATGATTTTAGACAAACAGCCATTAAAATTGAATTTATTTTGTATTATTTTCCTTGCTCCTTGAATAGGTACTCCCTACAAAAGACCGTGAGAATATATTAACTTTTTAGCATCCTCAGATAACTGTGTATTGTGTTATATATATTTTTAATTTTGACTTCAGGGGGTACATGAGCAGGAGAGTTACATAGGTATATTGAGTGATGGTAAGGCCTGGGCTTTTATTGAACCCATCACTCAGTGAGCATGGTACCCAATATGCTGATTTTCACTCCCCTCCTTTTTTAGGAGTTCCCAATGTCTGTTGTTCTTCTGTTTATGTCCATGTGAACCCAATGTTTAGCTCCCACTTATACATGAGAGCATGTGGCATTTGATTTTCTGTTTCTGCATTCATTCACTTAGAATAATGACTTCCAGTTGCATCCACATTGCTGCAAAGAATATGATTTCATTCTTTTTTATGACTTCGGAGTATTCCAAGGAGTATGTGTACCATATTTTCTTTATCCAGTTCACCGTTTAATTCCTCTCTATCCACAGCAGAAATCCGAAATATAAGTGAAATGAAATACATTAGCAGTCAGCACTAATAACAAAATACATAAGTTAATACAGAAGCAGCTACAATGTCTAATATGGAACAAGAATCTAAACTAAAAATGTTAGACATAAATATCTAAAACAAAACCCAAAACCCAAATCTTACAGTCTTATAATGTAGAAAGTTTGGCATTGGTTTGTCTTCATACTTCTGTATGGAAAAACAGAATAAAATAAAATTTCTTATTACTGTATTATAAGCCACAGTTGACCCTTCAATAACACAGGAGTTCCTCACATAGTCAAAAATTCACATGTAGCTTTTGACTCCAAAATGGTAGCCGTTATTAGCCTACCATTGACCAGAAGTTTTACCAATAACATAGACAGTTGAGAACACATATTTTGTATGTTTTGTATATATAGCCTCTATATGTATAATACACTCTATTTCCATAAGGTAAGATAGAGAAAATCAAATGCCATCAAGAGAAGAGAAAAGATATTTACTATTCATTAAATGCAAGTCAGTTTTCAATGACATTTTCATGTTAAGTAGGCTGAGGAAGATGGAAAGGGTGAGGTTGCTTTTGCTACCTCAGGGGTGGCAGGGGCATAAGAGGTAGAGGAGATGCATGAAAGGCAGAAAAAGCAGGCATACTTTGTATAACTTTATGGAAATACATAATACTTTCTGTTTGACAATTTTGCCTTTTTTATATCTCTCAAAACGCTTCTCTGTTTGATCAATTGTTCCTCTACCATTTGGTTTCATTTTAATGCTCATATCATAAAAAAGTCGTATCATGACATCATTCAAAAGCAGTCTTGAATAACTGGGGTCCTTCAGCTAGGTCGTCTAATGTCAATTGATTTTCAGGTACTGATTCTTCTATGTCTTTTTTATCTATGTGGCACTGGTTCAGAGCATCCATCTGCACCAAGTCTTCTGTTAATTCTTCCAGTGTGATGCCTATTAACACTTTATTTTTTTAAAGACACACATTTTAAAATCCTTCACCCTCTACCTTTTCTGCCAAACCTATAATCTCTTTCATGATTTCCTTGGCTGACTCTTTCTTAAATACTGAAGAGTCATTCATAACAACTGGACACAGTTTCCTCTAGCAAGAATTGATTGGTTTAGGTTTGATGATTTTCATAGCTTTTTCTATTATAATGATGGCATCTTCAACAGTGTAATCCTTCCTGACTTTCATGAAGTTCTCTCCATTGGGGCTATCTTCCATACTATTGACAGCTCCTTCCATGGAATATTATGAGTAAGGAAACTTAAATGTCCTTTTGACCCTTTGATTTAGAGATTGAATTAGAGACCTTATGTTTGGGGGCAAATAGAGCATTTCAATGCCCTCAGTTTTGAACTCATGGTGTTCTAGGTTGCCAATGGTATCGTATAATATTAAAATAACTTTAAAAGTCATGTTCATTAATGGCAAAGTGCTTCATGACTTCAGAGACAAAAGATCAATGAGATTAATCCAGAAAAAGTGTCCTTGTTTTTCATGCTGTCTTGTCCAACTGACAGATTGATAGCTGGTGTTTATATTTTCCCATCCCTTGATAACCACTTGGGGGTTATTAGCTTTGCAGGTAAAGGCAGTCTTGATCATAAACCCAATTGCATTTGTAAAAAACACAAAGTGCAGTTAGCCTACCCCTTCCTGTCTAAATGCCTGTTGTTCGCCTATCTTCGTTGCTAATAAATATCCATTGTGGCATTTTATTGTTTGAAATAGGGCACTTTTATTTGCATTAAAAACCTGCTCAGGTTTTTCCCCTCAGTTATTTTCTTAATGACTTCTGAGGTCTCTTCTGCTGCTTCCTGATCAGAAGAAGCAGGTTCTTCTGTTATCCTGACATTTTTTTTAAAGCCAAGTCTCTTTCTAAAAGGATCGAACCATCCTTTGCTGGCATTAAGTTCTCCAGTTTTAGATCCTTCATTTTCTTTTGCTTTAAGTTGGTACAATGACTTTGCTTTTTTCAAAATCATATTAGGGTCTACAGGTATGCCTTTCTCATAACAATCTTATACCTACACAAAAGCTACAAATCAATATGAAATAAAAAAGTATGCACTTTGCAAAAAGTGCAAGATTTTTTTGCCTGCTAGTATAGTTACAGTTACAGTGTCACAATTTTTGCTTTTTTTGTTTTGTTTTGTTTTGTTTTTGAGTCAGGGTCTCATTTTGTTGACCAGGCTGGAGTGAAGTGGCATAATTACAGCTCACTGTTGCTTCAAACTCTTGGATTCAAAGAATTCTCCTGCTTTAGTCTCCCAAAGTGCTGAGAGTACAGGAGTGAGCCACCATGCAAATTTTTTTTCTTTTTCTATCTACCTACCTACCATCTATCTATCTATCTATCTATCTATCTATCTATCTATCTATCTATCTAACAATTGTGTTTACATTGAATGTATTTATCTTGAATGGGTGAGCAAACATATCTATAGACCTCAATCTACAGTACATATCAAGAAATTTAACTTTTTCTTGTAATACCATAACTTTTCTCTGCCTCTTGAAAGCATTTGCAATATCATTAGTGGCACTTTATGTGACTCCAGGGGTGTTATTAAAAGTTTACAGTATTGAACTAAACATGATATAAAATACACAAGAACCATAAGAGATCACTTTTCACTGAAATGTGCAATTTATTGGAGAGATGCATTGCTTACACAGAGATGACAAACATTACATGGCATTTTAAGCAGACTGAATACTTACAGCACAAGCTTTTCATGGTAGAAGCAGAAGGCAGCTATAAAATTACTATAGTAGTATAATATTACTACAGTTAATTTTTTGCAGTTATTATTTAATATTGCATCTTCAGATTTGTGCATGTGTCTCTGGATTATGGCTAGCACCATGAATGGTCTGTATATTTTTTTGTGTGTAAAGCTTTGATACATTTTAACATTTTATAATGAATTTGAGCACATTTTGTGATAGTAACAAGAATATACTAGTATCTACATATATTTTATGCACTCATAACATACCTTTAACTTAATTTTTAAAAATATTTCTAGGTATTTCATATTGCTGCAAATAACCCCTGACCCCCACATTTTCTAATACGTTTAGTTTTTTAAAATCACATATAGTTGGACCTACACAGTTCAAACTTGTGTTGTTTAAGAATCAATTGTATTACCTTTAAGAGGGTGCTTTATTTAAAATTCCTTTATACACACACAAATATTTTAATGAAGAAGAATTGAAACAGTTATTTCCTTTAACAGACAATATCAGTGGGAAACTAGAATAATCTTAAGAGAAAGATAAAACTTAAAAGTATACTTTATATACCAAAAGATATTTTAGTGGTTTACATTCTTGTTGTCAAAATAGTTAGATATTGACTTATTTTATTGTTTCCAGAGAGGAAGACACTTCCTGTTTAGAGCACAATATCCAATGTTAACTATATTATTCCTGTGAAGTATCAGGTTTACTATTGTAACATTTACAAATCTTCTATTTTTGACCTTATACACTAACTTAAATTTTTGTCTAGGGGCCTATAGAATAAATGTTAACTACAGATTTATGCAAATATACACATTACTTGGCAAGTTAAATATTAAAATGATGCTTTGAGGCTGAAAAAAGACAAAATTAAAGAAAATATGACAAAAAATTGATCAAGTCTATAATGCTGAGCATATTTACTTGAGTTTTGCTATTATTGCAGTGTTAACCTAAAAATTATCATGAATATAAATATAGATAACTAATTATCATCAGCAAATATTAATATTTTAGTATATTTGATTTTATTAAATTTGTGCTCAGATATTAAGGGAAGAAAGTGTGTTGTTCTACACCTACGTTAACTTCTGTTTAGTCTCTAAAGAAAAAAAGCAATCAGATAATATTTCAGAATGTTTACTTCTTTGCAGTGATTCAGTACATCAAGCAAATATTAAAACTAAGTTCTCTTCCCCTACCTACAGCAGCACGCTACACTGAAACTAGAAGAGGGGAAAATGTTTAGAAAATTATATATACATGCTTTTTCATTATCAGTAGCATTAAAAATAATCAACATCAATATAAGTGAAGAAATACATAACAAAACCAGAGAAAAATGTAAAGAACTAAAAACAAATATACCATTTGATCCAGCAATCCCACTACTAGTAGTTGCCCAAAGGAACAGAGATCATTACATACAAAAGATAACTGCATGGTCACTGCAGCATAATTCACAATTGCAAAGATGTGGAATCCACCTAAATACCCATCAACCAATCAGGGGATAATGAAAATATGGTCTAAATGCACCATAAAATACTATCCAGTCATCGAAAAAGAATGAAATAATGTGTTTTGCTGCAACTCGCTTGGAATTGGAGATTATCCTGAATGAGCTAACTCAGGAGCAGAAAACCAAATACCACATGTTCTCATTTATAAGTGGAAGCTAAACCAAGGATCTGCAAAGGCATAGAGAATGATACATGAACACTGGAGATTCAGAAGGGGAAGAGAGGGAAGAAGTGGAAGGTTGAAACATCACCTATCATGTCCATCACAATGTGGACAGGTGGGATGGTGGGTACATTTCAATCCCAGACTTCTTTGCTAGTCAATGATGCAACCGTGTAACCAAAAATTATTTGTACCTCTAAAGCTATTTAAATAACAAAAAAAAGAGAAAAATGAAACTGTAGCAACTGCTTGCATTTCTGCATATATATTAACATTATGTGAGCATAAACAATTATGTAATGGCACCCACAAACTATTTCAACCTTTTTAAAATTCTTGTTGCCCCAAAAGAAAGTTGTATTTATTCGTTTTCAACATTTTTCTAAAATTTTTCTGGTGAAAATTTATAGATGTTTGGATGTTTTAAGCAGGAGAGAAGGGAAAGTAATATTTTCCTTTATTGGAAGCATATTATAAATAGGCATAAATAAGATTTCTTAGGTATCATCGTTACAACTTCTTTCTAAAAACTTAAAATTTCAGTGTTATAAAAAACTGTCAGAGCTCTTGACTGAAAATAAGCAGTAGCTGATGGAATTTTTTGTCATATTATAATGAAAGATAAAGTCCATAATATGACCAATAGGAACAGGGGAAACATTATGCTAGCCTAAGGACATTGGTGTTTTTTAAATCAACAAATTCTACTTGAGAAGAATGCATGCTTCAGTTGGAGTAGAGGCAAATTATCAAGACAAAGAATGATTTTTTTCTATGAATGATATAGCTAGAGACCTTTTCTAACTGAGCTAAAAATTAATCTAAAATTCTTGACAGATAACCTGATAGGGTACCAGTTTTGCATAAAAATTGGCATTCATTTGGCATTTGAACGAAGGCCAAATTTCCTACATTTATGATTTTTCAATGTATGAATATAATAGATTATTCTCACAATATGCTGATAGCATGTATAATCTACTAATATTTAGTTTCCATCTTCACAAAATTGATAATATTCTACATGGAAATAAATATAATTTTTTGTTATTGAATGGTTGAAAGATAGCCAAACTAAGTTTTTTGAAAAATAAATTCAATCTGCAATTCTGAAAATTTAGGGGAAAAAGTGTGTTGTAAAATACAAAATGTTATTTGTCCTAAATTATCATTTCTCCAACTAGATTTTATGTAGTTTTTTCAGCAACTCTTAATTTTGAAACCAATTAGTCAGTGTTTGAATTAAGAATGGCGACTAGTGTCAAGTGTAATGCCAGTTCATAAGTCATTTCTTGATGAAGTAGCCCATGTAGGGTTTGAAATCTCATCTTTTGCCTGATACATTATCATAAGGTCATATTCACCTTTTTAAAAGATTGATGACACTATTCAGAAAGACACTACTGAAGTTAGATTTAGTTTTATGGCCAAACATCCTGATGTGATTTTCACCCAATCGAACAGAGATGCATAGAAGAATGACTTAGAAATGACATAATAGAAAGACATTTCAGATTTGTGACCTAAAACAGTCACCCTTATGCTACTTCAACCATAGTTCATGTTAGAGGAGTTATACGTAAAATTAGTTGGCTCTACAAAAAATCATAAATGTATCAAGAATATTATATTCTGATCTATGTTATGCAATTAAGCTTAGCAAGCACTACCTTTCTATTCTCATGATAAAATAAATCAAATAAATGGTTTGTAGTAGTACACGTTTGGTCACTCTCCTGGTACAAGATTATTTGAATCTCTGTTAGTTTTAGACAGCTTCTTTAGTTGAAAAAGTACCTTTCGTAATCTTGAATTAATCAGAATCTCTTTTAGTTATTTCTACAATTTCAACTTTTTAACGAGGCTGTCCAGAAAAAAATAAATATCCCTTTTAATAATCATGATAGAAATTCTCTTATGCAAAGATATTAATAAATAAAAAAGTCGAGATAGTACCTTACTGTTAAATTGCTCACCTTTTCTGCAAAATTTAATATATTCTTTTTCTTCTAACTATGATTGAAGTTGGCAGTATTAAGACCAACTATGCATGGGGCCAGTTGAATTAGCGACAGGAGGCAATTAGATTTGATCAGATCAACTGAGAATTTTCATAGGTGTTTGTCAGCTTATAATAATGAATAAACCTGTGTGAGCATTCAAAGAAAAATGTTGACATAAGGAAAATATTTACATTTTAATATGCTGGAAACTCCCAGTGAAATTATTCAAGCTTTGTCTCATCTTTTATGTTTGTTTTTGGGCAAAAGTTTAAAAAATCTTCACAAACTAAAAATGCCTGTCGCTGTCTCATGAAATGGTATGCAGGTGATGTTAAACTCTGCCATACCATTGGTGTTCTTTCTATTGGGAGACGTTATCCTGTTACTTTCTTTGAGGTGAAGTAATTTTTGACCCAGATGGAATTTATTTTACAAATATACAAATCAAACGTTGGGGAAATGCAAACATTGCAAAAATATGAATTGCTGTGTTATACGTACCTTCCTAAACTCTACCATCCTTTATACATGTAGGGAAGATATGTTGTTCAAGATAAAATTTTTGCATGAGTATACTGAAAAAAAATTTTGACTCCTTTTTATCTCTCAAACTCCATGCAAAATCTACCAGTTCATTTCATTTTTCTACTTTTAAAACATATTTTAACAAAGCCACTTGTATTCCACCTTTGCTACCAACACCAGATCAACACCACCATCAACTCTTGCCAGGACATGTCAATGCTAACCAATTGGTCTTCCTGCTTACTGTTTGTTTAACCACCTCACCTTCTAAATGAAAATAGAATAATGTCATCCTTCATTGGTCTTCATTCTTCAGTGGTGCTTTTAAAATAGAATTCCAAGACCTTACCATGTCCTACAATTTCTATAATCTGAATCCTAGCTAACCTTAGACATTTAAAAATTTTTTTTTGTAATCAAATTTCCTCCTGTCTCCAGCCTTCTGCATTGTTGACCTTGTCACTCGCCTGCCTCTTTCTTCATATTGGCCTCAACTTAATAAGCCAGACACAAAAGAAAATACTTTGTGTTTTCATTTCTACATGAAATCTAAAAAGTCAAACTCATAGAAGCACAGAGTAGCATGGTGGGTACCAGTGCCTGGGCTTGTTGGAGAAGACTGAGGAGACGCCCATCAAAGGTTGCCAAATTTCAGTAAGGCGAAAATGAGTTCAAGAGATCTATTGTAAAATATGGTGACTATAGTTAATAGCTATGTATCCTTGCATATTGCTACAAGAAGAGAATTTGTGTTCTCACTCAAAAAATAAGTGAAATGATATATATGTTAATTCGTTTTATTTAGCCATTCCATACAGTATTCATGATTCAAAGCCTCATGCTGTGCACCATAAATATACATAATTTTCATTTATCAATTAAAAATGTAAGAAAAAAATGACAAAGTCCACATGATAACTAAAGTACAATGAACATTTTTGTCTTAGTTTCTCTTATGCTGCTACAACAGAATTCTGAGATGGATAACTTGCAATAAATACACATTTATTGACTCAGAGTTCTGAGGGCTGTGAAGTCCAGTGTCAAGGTGCTGGCATCTTACAAGGGCCAGGACAGAGAGAATACCAGGGGAGAGAGAATACCAGGGAATATCAAAGAAAGTGAGTGTTCTGAGTTGGCCAGAGATGCACAGCAGAGAGAGAGAGAGAGAGAGAGAGAAAACTCTTACGTGAAAGCGAAGCAAAGTCAGCAGGACTGCAGTGTACGCATGGACAGCCAGGAAAGGATGACACACCACACAACAAAGCTGTGAATGAAAAGCCTCAGATGATGTAAAGATTGACAGCTGGGGATATTCCAATGTGGGGGAATCCGGGAAAGAATTTTAAGCAGGGATGCAAGATCACTTGTATGAGAAGTAAGCAAGTACCAACGAGGAGACTACTTAGGCAGTTACAGGGTGTGGCAAATCCCTGGAGCCATGATGAAAACTCGCAATGGGGTACCAGTGGGGAAGGAACATGGGGGAAAACAGAGGGAGATAAGAACACGTGTGCTTTTATACACATAATTTCATTTGTTATGCATATTCCAGACTGATTAAATAAGGTAAGAAAAGAAAACAGCCAGGCTCGGTGGCTCAGCCTGTAATCCCCCGCCTTTGGGAGGCTGAGGTGAGCGGATTGCCTGATCCCGCGAGTTCGAGACCCGCCTGGGCAACTTGGCGAGACCTCATCTCTACAATAAATCAAAAATTACCTGGGCGTGGTAGCGCGCGCCTGTAGTTCCAGCCACTTGGAAGGCTGAGGTGGAAGGATCGCCGGAGCCCAGCAGGCCGAGGCTGCGGTGGCCGGGAGCGGCCACTGCACTCCAGTCTGGGCGACAGAGTGAGACTCCAACTCAAAAAAAAAAAAAAAAAAAAAAAAAAAGGAAAACAAAACAAAACAAAAACTCGATGCCATCTCAAAGTGAATTCAGGGATGGCATTAAGACACTTCCCTGCTTTAGATGGGCCACAGCTTTGATTGTGAGCTTTCAGCTGTCAATGCATCAGTTGACTTCATCAGCCATTCAAGACCTAAAAGCAGTTATAAAAATTCATTCTAATCTATGGAGCAAAACTACACTGCTTCTTCGGGTGTATGACCGAAAACATGAAGATTAATTAGGATCTAATAGGAATTTATGCTGTAATATTTGGATGGTTAAAACAGGTAGATTGGGGGGTGGAAAAATAGCACAAACTAAAATTTCACGTTCACATATTTGGTATCTCCATGGGTTTGCATGGGTATGTGTGTGATGAGAGAGAAGGAGACAGCGAGAAGGAGAAATTTGGTGACGTTCTCTTATAGAAATAATTCATGCAAAAAAGGGACTTCATAACGTGCCAATGGTATATATTATTTTTGAAGGTCAGCAGCAGAAAATAATATTTAATGTTGTCCTGAGTGTGAAATAATATGTGCCTTGCAAAGACAAAGTCACGTGGATATTAAACAAATCACCTGTAGATGTTAAAAGATTTTCTTTTGCAAGATTAAGTCAATTAATTCAACTCATCCATAAATCATAAATAGAGTGAACTGGATTATTTTAAAGGAACAAACAAGGAGATAAACACTTTAGAATCAATACATGTAATTAAACCTGTTACATGTTACAGTCATTAGTTTCACAGTTAATAGATGACAGAAACTTTTATTGGAACAGAATTGAATGTGCCTGTTAGTAACAATGAATAATAATCAAGTACAAGCTTATGTAACAGAAACAAATGAAGTGTAAAGTAAAATAATAGAAGAACATGACAAGTTAAATGTTTGGGGGTTTTTTTGTTGTTGTTTTTTTTTGCCTATGCAATGCTCTCAAAGTAGACTACTCCATAAACAAAAAATTCGCTTTTATATTTGCTAATTTTATGGACAGAATAGAATTCATAGATCAGACAATCTGCTTTGCTGAAGTTTATTTTACCAAATGTCAGACTCCATGGCCTTCATGTAGCAAGCATCTGATTCATATTATATGACCTAATTAGGACAATTACAAACTTTCTATTTTCCACTGAATATTTGTCGCAAATCTTATTTATATCTCTTCATCACATAATAAAATAATTATTTATTTTTAATAACTTACTAAAAGGTGTTAATCTTTTTGAAAATATGCTTGAATCTTTTCAATTTCTAAACTATTTGCTATTGACAGATTTTAAAACTTAAATTTTTAGGAGTAATTTAATAACAGCTATAATCAAATAAATTGACCAAACCAAAAGAGCCTGAGAAATAAAGTCAGTAAACATTTGAAATACAGACACTAATTACAACATCACTATTTTGTATCCAAAGAGGCAGAATTAATAAAGCAAACAGAATAAGACTTTGATACTAATATAATCAACATCATTAGAAATAATGGGAACAGCATCATATGTGTTGAACAGAACTAGATGCTGTGATAAAGAAACCAACTCTGTTCTTTCAAAATTAAAGGAGAATCCTCTCCCTCTTAAAAAAAATTTATCATCACATTAAACAGGAAAAGAGACTCTAAGATCAAATTTTGTGAACTGGAAGACAGAGTCTAGGGATTTTCCTGGCACATAGAGTGAAAGCAAAGATAGATAAGAAGAATGAATGACATATTTTGGGATAGTGGAAATATCTGCAGTTCCAATATTTATTGTTCCAATAGGAATTCCAGATGGAGACACAATGAACACCAGAGATGATATAAGTCAGTCTACTTACAAATATTTTGTTGTGTCTACTTTGTTTCAACCATTGAATTGTGCACTTGTGACACAGTGATCACAAGGAGAAGCAGATTGGCAATGATTGCAGAAAAATAAATTTTAAAAGTTCAGGTACGTGTAAGTATTAAATGAGGAGATAAAATCCACCATGTGATAGATAAAGGTGGTTGGATGCAGGGGATAGAGTTACTTTAAATAAGATGGTCAGTGTTGTGAGACGACAATTGAGTTCAAAGAAAAACATATGGGAAGGAGGTTGCCATGTGCATCTACAGGAAGATAATATCAAAAAGGACAAGAAGCTCGGTAAGGGAATGAGGTCGGCATGTTTGACCGATTAAGAGTCAGTGGGGTGGGTGGAGAAGGGAATGGTAGAGTGACAGGAAGTCAGAAGTCATGTGGGGAGTTTTGGGCAGGCCTATACATTTAGGATTTTGTTTCAGTTGCAATAAGAAGTCTTCAGAGGATTTTGGTTTTATGTTTTACAAAGAACTGAAAATGGGTTTTATGTTTTACAAAGAACTGAAAATGGGAAATGAGAAGACTGAATCATGTCGAGGAGGGAAGATAATGGCTGGCGTGTACAAGGTCATAGTGGTTGTGCCTGTGAGCCACCTGAAAATGACTTCCTGAAGGCAGGGTGTGGTTCTCTTAGGCCCCATCTCAGAGGTCAGGTCTGTGGAGATACCTCATTCTTTGAATAATAGTCTTATTAGCTGTCACTGATCACCGGGCAACCCTAATGGTTTTCGTCATATGGACTCCATTTTAGTTTGCATTTGCAGATTGGCAGTTTTTCTAGAACATGTCTGTAGACATGTGGTTTGAGTTGTACACAGAAGAAACCATTTTAATTTACAGGTCGATAATTTTATCATACAATTTTTGTTCAGAAAAGAAGTCAGACCTTATAAAGTGAAACGGGATAGAACATGTTAATGAGCAGAAACATATTTTTAACTGGAGAATTTTACTACCATTTTGGATGTGTATGCTGCAAGAATAACATTAGATCAACCAAAATTTAAACTTTTGGCTAATGTCACATTTGTCATTAAAGTGGACAAGAAAATCCACTGAATTTTATATAAAAGTTTAATAAATCATATTATTCTTAACTAACATTACTGGAGACCCTGAGAAAAATATTCATTTCTTCAGAGCCCATGCATGACCAGTAGCTAATTTTTCAAATTTATGT
Source organism: Carlito syrichta (assembly GCF_000164805.1). Taxonomy (NCBI): domain Eukaryota; kingdom Metazoa; phylum Chordata; class Mammalia; order Primates; family Tarsiidae; genus Carlito; species Carlito syrichta. The sequence continues at coordinate 18,898 of NW_007255356.1, read as the reverse complement.
GTCAGGGTTGTGCTTTCTGAACCGAAAAAGCAATTAAGTTGAATTAAATATTAGCTGAATTGCATTAAATTGGAGGAAAAGTTTTTTTTTTTTTTTAATTTAGTTAAGATCAAAGAACAAGGAGAAATTTAACTACTCAATTGACATGTACATTGCTCTTAAGGAAAGGGCTAAAATGTTAGTATAAAATGCCCTTTATTTTTTAATTACCAATATTTAGGGCTTAGTTAAAGAAGTGTCCATTCATTTTTTCTTTCTTTTTAGAGAACACTAAATAGTATGTTTTTGTTTAGAGATTTATTTAATTAAGTTGTAGACTAAGCTACTCTAAGAAAGAGGTCCAAAATACAGTGCCCCCAATAATAAAACAATGTATCATATCATTATTCAGAGTCCTGAGAGGAGGAAACCATTGATGGTTTTGGGTGTGACTGCCTTACTCAAAACGTGACTTTCTTGAATTTGGTGGCCCAATAAACTCATACCTATTTTTCTCTTACTTATTTTGCACATTTACTTCATTAAAAAAATATTTAACTTGATTTCCACCCTCTGCTCATACATTTTATAGATGATACCATAGGCTGAACAGATCAGTACTAAGACAAATTGAACAATTAATATTCTTCAGCTGCAATAATCTATAGTGCTATAAAGTATAATGAAGAGCATTTGCCTTCACAGATATGTTAAAATTCCCAGTGATAGATACTGGTTTTATAAGTCCATGTTAAGTGTCTGAATATTTTTGTGTAAACTATTTGGAAGTGGTTAGTTATATTTATATTACCCATATTTCTATTAAAATAGTCATAATACCAAATATTCTTATGAATGTATCAAGCACAGAATATAAATTAAACAGTGAAATTGCTTAGCTTTTTAACTCAGAATTAAGTGCTCTTAAATGGGATATAATGTTTGTTGTATATGTATAAATGTCATATATAAAATTTGATAGATGTATTTTTCGTTGTACATACATGTGCAAACATGGATATATTTTACATTTACTTTTTATTGAGTACAAGTAATATGTTCCCATTAAATAACAATTAAAATACACAAATGAATGAAGTAAAAGCTAATGTTCTTTTTCTTACATCTTTTTTCTGTCCCCAGCCCTGATTCTAAAGTTCTCAGAGGCATTTCCAACTAACAATTTTGTATACATGCTACCAATATTTTTATGTGCTTTTAAATATATTTGTCATGTATATGTAAATGATATAGTTTTCTTTTGTGATTTCTTACAATTGAAATTCTCATATTTTTATGAAATTGTTTTAAAATGTAAGGGGTCATGGATGTATTTTATTTTAACATGTGTAATTTTATTTATTTTGGATGAATTATTCAAAGGTGTTTAATCTAATCATTGCACATAGTAAAGAAAATAAGTCATTTAAAACCTATACAATATGTAACAATCTTCTCACACACCACTATTAGCATTGTTTTGTGTACTTCCAGCATAAGAAAATAATGCATTTTGCATTGTCTTTGTTTTATTTAAAAATATATTGTGAAATGTTTCTCATTCTTTGTATGGCTACTTAAATATGCAATTAACTTGAACTAGTTTAGTTCCTTAAACAATTTACTATTGATGGGAATGTGTATAATTTCAAATTTTTTTGTAGATGATGATTTAATATATCTTTCAAAGTACAGGTGGTCATCTGCTAAACATGTTTTGTGTGTTTTTTCTTAAATCTTTTTTTTTTTTTTTTTTTTGAGTTGGAGTCTCACTCTGTTGCCCAGACTGGAGTGCAGTGGCCGCTCCCGGCCACTGCAGCCTCGACCTGCTGGGCTCCGGTGATCCTTACGCCTCAGCCTTCCAAGTAGCTGGAATTACAGGCACGCGCTACCACGCCCGGCTGATTTTTTGATTTATTGTAGAGATGAGGTCTCGCTGCCCAGGCGGGTCTCGAACCCGCAGGCTCAGGCAATCCACTCACCTCAGCCTCCCAAAGGTGCGGGGTTACAGGCTGAGCCACCGAGCCCGGCTAACTTAAATCTTTTAAAGAATTTTTGTAGTTTGTAATATCACAGAATTTTTGATAAATGGTACTGGAGATAGTAAATTTCAAATTCTTCTTCGTACATATAGAACTTTGGTATCAAAGAAGTAAAGTGAGTTCCCCAGTGGCAAACTAATTTCCCTGCCACTGTGAAAAGCATTATTTTCCCCCTTGGAATTACGTCCATGTTAAGGGACTTCTGCTGACAGGGGAATAAACTTAGGGCTTCTGACCATTCAACTTTATGCCAAGTTTTAGTTTGCTCATATTTGAAACATTGACTTTACTCTCTAGATTTTTTTTTTCTGTTTCCAAATTTGAAAAATTGCAAACTTTCTTATACTTCACCTTCAACAATTTTTATCCTCCTACACAGATTTGTTTTCTTGATAGCAAATATCATCTTGAATTACTTGCTTTCTTGTCTCTTTTCCATCATTTACAATTCAAGCTTCATGAAGAACTTGATATTTATCTTTTCTTCACAGCTATAGATCCAGCACTTGGAATGATTCCTAACTCATAGTAGGACTCAGATATTTGTTGAACAAATCCTTTTCTGACCTTTTTTACTGATATAAGAAACATTTTTCCCATTCTCTGAATGTGCACCATCCAAGTTTGGAGCATTTCTGAAACTTCACAGAAAAAAAAAAAAATTCTTAAACCAAGTTAAGGGTTGCTCCTTTTTCAAACTGTTCTGTGCACTTTTAGATGCATTCATCTCAGGGTTATTGTGGCTACATCAGGGTCATTACAATTCAGTTTTCAAGATGTTACTTCTTTACTTATGTAATTTTGGGAAGAAGCAATAAACAAAAATGTACCCAGGCATTATCCTAAATGGAACACATAGCATATATAAATATCTATTGCGAGTGTTAATTTATTTCAGAGCAGAACATTTTGTGTACAATGTTTTACTTACATATGAAAGAAGAAAATTGCAGCATCTTTATTTGTAGGCTGTTCTACCATATTAATTACATAAAGGATTCTTGGAAGAACATGAGAGCATTGAGTAGTTCTCATCAGAGAGGTTCCTGAACAAAGTATATAGCAGACTACGAGTGAGGTGATCTCATGGTTTTCATGTTCAGCATTTTACTACACATGTTTTGACAGCTTAGATCCATAAGGTTAGGTTCCACGTTTTTGTTATTGATACGAGATTGGGTGTTCCTCTTGTCTCTGAAATCAATTGTCTTTCATAGGTCTTGTCATTTTCTGTCATTCTGGCTACTGAAAATCACTAGGAATCAGGTGGAAAACATTGTGTTTGATGCTGTTTCCACAAATTTCATGCTTCATTTGCTCTGTAGAAAAATGAACACAAGCTTTTCAAATAGCCGTATCTTGCTCCGATGTGCTTTTACAGCCTAACTCTAAAGCTGCAGTGAAACTCTAAAGCTCTCCAATACTTTGGCTCATCATCAAGAGTTGTGCTGTGAGCCACAATTCCATCATGTAGTATTGCTCTTGTTATTTTATGACAATCTGCAGGCACTCAAGAGAACTGGATGGGCCATTCATATAATTCTCCCACATAATGCAAATTTCCTTGAACTGCAAGATAGCATTTGTCTTAGTGGTAACACGAAGGTGAACACTGAGTGCTGCTGAAAAGCTAGTGATTTATGATCCATGGTAAATGATTCTGCCTCACTGGCTGGTTAAGTGTGGGGCTTTAACAGCTATAAAGCATAAATCTACTGTCTATGAGGCTGCTCAGTTTTATTACTATTTTTCTAACTTGAGAATTTTCCTGTTGGGTATAGAACCACCTTGTCTGGTCATTTATTACTTATGCTTCAAGCTTTAGCTACAGAGTGCATTTTTGCATACGAGGGCGTTAGAATTTCCTAGTTGCATGTGAAATAATGGTCAATTATGCAGACTCTCTCTCTCCTCTTCACAGTTCAAAGAGGGCGGTTCGTGGTAAAAAGGGTTGTTCTCAGTACAAGATTTGAGGCTATAAAGAATTCAAGTCTGAGAAGCCAGAGAAATAATGGAATGGAAAACTGAGGTACCCTTGGTAATGAGAAAAAACAAATTAAACCTTTCAAAGGTGATAGAGAAAAAGCACAGAGCAAGACAAGACTGTTGGTATGATTACAATTTTTCTGAAAAGTAGGAAAAGAGAGCACAAAGTGACAGGAGGTCTGTGAAACCCTGAGTGTGAGGAACAAGACTTGAATCTATTTCTGTTTACAGTTAATGTCTTAGGCAATGAGGATTTTTACTCCTGATTTGTTTTTCCCACCTAGAGTCTATTTCTGACCATTTCTTTTTCCTGTCACAGATTATTTTCTTTTTTAATTTCATAAAAAAGGAAAATAGATTTTTCACTTTGTAACCTTTGATTAATGTTATATTGAATTAAATTTGACTTAAAGTGACTGCCCTAGGTGGCAAACTCTACCCAAACTACTATGTAAGCGAATTGCAACCTAATTTGAAAATATATTCTTTTTTTTTTTTTTTTTTTTTTTTGAGTTGGAGTCTCACTCTGTCGCCCAGACTGGAGTGCAGTGGCCGCTCCCGGCCACCACAGCCTCCACCCGCTGGGCTCCGGCGATCCTTCCGCCTCAGCCTTCCGAGTAGCCGGAATTACAGGCATGCACTACCACGCCCGGCTGATTTTTTTTTTATTTATTGAAGAGATGAGGTCTTGCTGCCCAGGCGGGTCTCAAACCCGCGGGTTCAGGCAATCCACTCACCTCAGCCTCCCAAAGGCGCAGGATTACAGGCTGAGCCACCGAGCCCAGCTGAAAATATATTCTTATAAGAAGTAACCTAGTCCCAGCCAAGCTTTCAGTCAGGCTAGGTGGAGCTCTCTGAAACTTTACTGGTTCATAAATGTTCCTTTGCTCAAATAAACTCTGCTAAAGCTAATTTGTCTGAAGGTTTTCTTCTCTTTTCTTGGTTTGTTAGCATTTGCTCCATAGGCAGTCACTTTTCTGTGAAAAGTGAGTGATGTGTGTGTGCATCTCTTTGTATGTGTGTGCCACATGGGTACTGAGGCTTTTCAAATAGACATTTTCGGTTTTGTAGAGTCCCCCCCTAAAGATGTTATACCTTAGAGATTGCTGTTAGTATCCCTACAGTCACTGTTAGCTTTAACCTCAAATACTTTCCCCACATGGGTGAATAGCAAGGTGGTAGTCAATGGTTAGCCCCAAAGTGAAATGAACATGCCATTCCTGAGGCCATGTAGAAAAGGGTAAATCTGAAAGAGTTTTTTTTTTTTTTTTTTAAGGCTTTCAAACAATGAAAGATTCAGTTGACTGTGTCCATGCATATGCTCTTAAGGCATTTAGGGTTAAGTTAACCCTGTACATCATTAGGCAAGCTATTATAGCAGGTTTAACAGTTTGCTATGCATGCTTACTGAGATAGCAGTGGTCTTTAGTAGAAAAGGTTCTCTTTTCAGAAACCTGGTCATTCATGTTCCGCTCTAGTGTTAAAACTTATAAGTTCTGAAGATGTTCTCTTATTATAATAATTAATCTTTTTTTCCTCCAAATCTGGAAAGGACAATAATGCCTTTTCAATGATCACATAGCACTACTCTTAACTCAAATGGATACCACACTGGCAAGCCTGTGTAGACTATTCAACACCAGAATCACATAAAGAATCATCTTCAGAATCTGAAAGGATATATTGCACGTATGTATATAATTATATTTTTAAGGTTTTATATAGTACAAAAGAGGATTTTATTTGGTTATAGTATTCTACAATAGAACTTCCTATTAGGATATTGTGAAACTTTAAAAAAACATTTCAGAAGAGATTTATTTTATAAGTGATACTTTTTAAGAAGCCCCTAATTATTACCAAATTATTTCAAGATACTATACAAATGAGCACATTTTCATGGGAAAAAAATAGGTATCAATAGTAAATAGCCTAAGGAGTAAACAAATTGGGTAACAATTTGCCATATTGTGATATAAATTTTCATTTCTTAGCAATATTAAGACTTATCGGGCCTGGTGGTATGGGCCTATAGTTCCAGTTACTTGGAAGACTGAGGCAGAAGGATTCCCTGAGACCAGCAGGTTGAGGCTGCAGTGACTGGGAGCATTCCACTGCTCTCCATCCTGGGTGACAGAGTGAGACTCCAACTCCAAAAAAAAAAAAGAATTATCTTCTTACATGGAGGTCTTCTCTACGAAAAATCAGACACAAAAATTTCGGTGTGTCCTTTTGTGCTTTGTGTGTGTATCTGCTTGTGTCTGTGCATGTGCCCGGCTCTATTCATAAGTCATTCTATCGATTCAGTCAAAACCACTTGTATAAGGTATACACTCAACACCATTTTACTGTTATCTTAAGTATACATTGGTACTGTGTTATAAAATTGTAGAAAAATAAGTTTAGAAGTTTGAAGGAAGCTATTTCTTAGTAAAGCGAAATTTTTAATATGTTATATTTGAGAAGTTTAAAAGCTTAATAAAGAAAAACTTAATGAGGGCAAAATATTCAGTAGCAATTATGTTTTGAGGAAAAAAGGAAACTATCAATTGCTTAAGGTATGTGACTATAACGATTGCATAATCAAGAATGCTATTAATAATATTTTTCAAAAATAAGTATGAATGCTGAAAATGAAGTCGTATGCATTATTTACATCATATCGTTGATTCAAATATATGCAGTAACATGCGTGAGGCACCCACCTAATTAAGATCAGTATGAATCTCCATCTTATTGAATTTACTTCAGTTTTATTAGCAAGATGGTATCATTTTTCAACATGGGTCTATATTCCATTGATTAGTTGATTAAATAAAAAAGGTTGTTGCTTTCCCCAAACCGGACACATGCTGAGATGTGCTGTAAGCAAGATGATTAGACGTAACTCTGTGTACCTAACATACATCCTGGGAATTTCTCTCACATGCAGCTATCACAAGAATGAAAAGGTCACCTGCTTCGTTATGTGCTTTAGTGACTGGCTAACATTCAAAGTTCACACATCAGACCTTGAGTTGAAGTATTTATTTTCTCTGCAAAAACAACAACAAAAAATATTTTGCAATGAGGGACCCATGGACAAAGCTCAAAATTTAAACAGTTTTTCAAGATTTTTTTTCATGGGCTATTACTAATCACCTGACATAACTAATTAAAACTCTTGAAGCATGACCAGAAAAAAAAATTAGAATTTCTTTATTGTATATGATTATGATGTTGGCATTTTCAGGTCACCAATCTGAATGTCTTGGAAAACTGTGGAAGAACTGTTTTTTAATGAGAGATGAGAATATAATGTGATGTAAACAAGTTTTAACATGCTGAATTCTGCATCTGAGAGGGCCGAGTTTACGAATGGAATGTTTTCTTGCTAATACCATCACCAGGGCCCGAGTATTTCTGGGTGATATGTAAGTTGATCTTTCCAAAATAATATAGCTAAAGAGTGTGTCAAAAAGAAGTACGAGGTTGTTCAAGATGAACTGGTTATGGCTTTTATAATTCAGCACATGAGGAAAAAACGTATTATTTATAAAGACAGATGTGGGAGCACACAGGGCTGAATGCACTGAAAGTTTTAAATAATTTACAGTTACATATTGTGCTACAATTTAGAGTCTAAATTTGTATTGGATTTCAGAGTTGTTCTCCAAGGATTCTTGCAACTGTAAGACTTGGGTGGGACAGCTCCTCAGGGCTTTTCTGTCCTCTCAATAAATCCAGCTTTCTAAAGAGAGAGAGAGAGAGAGAGAGAGAGAGACTTGGGTGAAATGGACAATGGCTGCATGCAATTCCTGTGCAATCTTGTGTTCAAAGCATATTTAAAGCATTCTCTGCCAGGCCAAGAATTCTCCAAAAAATAGAATGAGGTTAGCTACAGAATGCTTCCACATTAGATGTTCCATCAATAGATTATTGTCCTACAGATCGTGTGACATATTTTAGCATAAATATACCATCAGTTATCCCTATGTCTCAAATATTGCCAGTCTTCACTGAAAGGAGAACAGATTTATTAGCAATACTTCAGACCTCCGATGCAGTTACCGATTCCATTTATAATGAAGTTCAATATGGTTATGGAAACGTAGGTGAGAGTGCACTTGTTCTAATTCGGTATCATTTAATCTATCGTTTCAGATTCATAATGTTCTCTTATTTTTACCTTTGGTAATAACATTTATTTTACCATTTACTTTATTTAGTAATAATCATCCTAAGCTAAATGGAATCACTATCCCTTGTCTCACACTGCTCTTCTGGAATCTTGCAACCGAGATAGAATGTATGAAAGTTATCTTTCATTTGGGTGCAAGATTAATGGATTGAATGGTATAGCTTTTCTATTCCATGATTTTGACCAACAAAAATCTCTGTCTTTCATGCTAGAAGGGTCTTTGGAATTTTTATGCTAAGAGACACTATCATTGGGCAGAAAATGATATGTTCACTGGAGAAGTAAATAGAAGTTTTTGCAGTAATTGGTGGGTCCTTTATAAAACAAAGATTGGGCAAGAATGAGTAAAAAAATAACTCAGTGCTCAAAAATTCCAAACTTCTGTGCAGTGGTCATTCTCACTCAGTTTTCTCTCATGCAAAGGTTAGAATTTTGCTTTGCTTTGCCTTCGAGGTCACCTTATCTTAAAGTGAAAAAAAAGAAGAGGATGAGGCATCATTTAGTTTGAGAAAAGTAAGACAGAACGTTGGGAACTATTAATGGGGAAAAAAATGAGAGTTTGGGATGACTAAACAATGGAAATGATTTTAGGGCCTGCCAAGTAATATCTCTATCTGTAAAATAATGAAAGTCATCAGTGTTTCCAATACATATGTACCTACCCCATTTATCATGGGGTAGTGGTTTCTGTTACATTGTTTTGCATTGTTTTGCTTTGTCTCACACTCTAAATACTTAAACATTGTTTCTATTATATTTATTTTTTTATTTTCATTTTTATTTTTTTGAGTTGGAGTCTCACTCTGTCGCCCAGACTGGAGTGCAGCGGCCGCTCCCGGCCACCACAACCTCGACCTGCTGGGCTCCGGTGATCCTTCCGCCTCAGCCTTCCAAGTAGCCGGAATTACAGGCATGCGCTACCACACCCGGCTGATTTTTTGATTTATTGTAGAGATGAGGTCTCGCTGCCCAGGCGGGTCTCGAACCCGTGGGCTCAGGCAATCCGCTCACCTCAGCCTCCCAAAGGCGCGGGATTATAGGCTGAGCCACCGAGCCCGGCTCTATTATATTTATTAAGGGTATTGGAATATGAGAACTTTTCAAACATTTCCACTACTTTCTGTGGAGATGCAAGCTAACTATTAATAAACGATGATAGAACTCAGATTCCATGATCAGTTTCTTGTGTAGGAAAATATCTTTAACACCTTAAGGCAAATGAATTGACCAGAGAAAGACTTGAATTTTAGAGTCTTTAGAAAGACTTGAATTTCAGTGTGCTGTCTTTATTTGAAATGCAATGCTCACAGACATAACCAACTCAATATATATCAAAGTGTTTGCACAAGCTGGGTCCCATTTGTCACTCTGGAGTAATAGTCTCTACATTTTATGCGGGAGAGAAAGTAACACGTTATCATTCTTTTGCTCCTTGCAGCATTCTTTCTTCCAGTACATTCTTCTCCAGCAATCCCTAGAGGTGATTTTGTTACGCCTATCTTTTGCTGCTGATTTTGCCTAAAAATAAAAAAAAAAATTTAAATGCATTTACATCTGTATTGCTCTATAGCCTATTCCGACCACAGAGCATACTTGTTATTTTCTGGATCCTGGACAATCCTAAAACAAACCTGTCTTTCAGTTGGACACAATAAAAAATTTGAAAGGGGCATTTCAAAAACAAAAACTACATCCCTTTCAAAAACAAAAAAATACATAACATATACACAAGTTTGGGTTTGTCCCTCAATAGCTAAAGTAATTTAATCCCCCGCTGGGACATTTTTGTATGGTCAGATTGGATGTTCTTTGTGATTCCTTACCACATATATTGCTATATAACATATAAAAAGTGTGTCATTTGCTAATTCTCTATGTTCCTGATAAGAACATGTACCTGATACTTAGTGGAGGCTTTTTAAGAATGTTTGAGTTAATGATTATATCATTGACATCTGGCTTTATAATGAGCTCATATGTGGCCTTCCAGAATAAATTTAAAAAGTTGAGTCTTTAATTGTGAAATTAAAACTAAATTCACTAAAATGCTTTGACATTATTTGATAGTTAAAGCATTTTATTAACCAAAATACAATCTCAAAAGATGTAAATGAAGTTTTTAAATTTTTTGCAATAACTAATGATTTTAAGCATTTTGTTTTTGCTTCTTCACGTGGCAAACCTACGTTGGTGTTGATCTGCTTTTAACCTGTGTTGCCTACTAATCAGCTGATTCTAATTAATTTATAATTTAACCATATAAAATTTAGATATCAATGGATTTAATAAAAAATACATTTTCCTTCTATAGTATTCTATTTCCTAGATTTTAATTATCTCTAAAACAGGTTGACTTGTTTTAACCTGGAGTGTAATTAATTACATATGTATTTCTTTACATATGATGATTCATTAGATACTAACTTAATGATAGTCTATAAATTTTCATGGTACATGTTTTAATATTGAAGGACATAGATACATTTACATTTATACTTAACACAATTTAGTTTCTTGAATATGTTTTTTTTTTAATCTTCCCTTTCTGCCTTTGGCATATTTACTATATTTATCTTAGAATCCAGTAGTTAAACAGCTTTGGTTCTTTTTGCAGCTTAGATGGTGTCTATTATCCAACTGTTAAGAAGAGTTGCATTGTGTCTTAGAATGCATAAGTTCAATGGAATAGATGTGACGTTTAAGTTTCTGTGTCATTTTGGCTGGGCCATGGTGCCCAGATATTTGGTCAAATATCATTGTAGATGTTTCTGTGATGGTGTTTTGTGGATGAGATTAACATTTAATTTGGTGGATTTTGACTACAGCAAATTGCCACCCATAATGTAGGTGGGCCTCGTCTTGTCAACTGAAGGCCTTCATAGAACAAAGACTGGATTTCTCCCCTTCCCCACCAACTCCCCAAGCAAAAAGGAATCCTGCCAGTAGATTGCATTTGGACTTGAAGTGTAACTTTTCCCTAGTCTACCTACCCACCCTACTAGATTTTGAATTCACCAAACCTCCACAACTGCATGAGTCAATGCCTTAAAATAAATCTCTTTGTCTCTCTTTCTATGTGTGTGTGTGTGACTAATATGCTGGAGACCAGCTCCAGCTGGGTTCAGGGTACCCCAAAGGTGGAGACGGCATCGGCGATTGGGTAGAAGAAGAGAGAGAGAAAGAGAGAGAGAGAAAGAAAGAGACTGGACTGCGGTCTAGTGCAGAAGCGATGTGTGTTATTGGGAATTACAATGGCTCTTTTATACACAAAGTCAGATGTGGGAGGGGATAAACCTTTTTCATCCTAAGCTGATTGATTTATGCCAAGTTAAACAATTCTATAGAAGCTTAAGTATTTACTTTACAAACGAATGGAATGTGCCCCAGTCCAAAGTTCACAGTAGGCTACCTGCAAGTAACCCAGCTGCATTCTTTCAACAAAATGGCTGTCTTCTAAAACTATATTCTACAATTTACACCTTCAATATCCTAAGATCATGACCCAGAAGCCTGTGACCAATACTGAGGCTGTTAGATGTGACACGAGTTTGAATTATAAGTTGTGTGAAAGCCAAAACTGCAGTTTGTGGAAGAATGGGAGTAATGAGCTTCTAAAGTTAGCTTGTGTTCGTCCCGGTCTCAGAGTTTTTATGCTTTGAGCTCACAGGAGCTTAATCTGCTTAGTGCTGAGTAGAAAGGGGGAGGAAATAGGGTCATATAGCTCCCAAGTGCATCCTAGTGGTCTCGGGGTCAACGGCCCTTCCTGATCCCTAATGCTCAGTGGGCCTCCGTGGCTGGCTCCCAACACTAATACAAGAGATGTTGTTGTGAATATATTGTTTTTCAAGCAGGTATATAAAACAGTTCAACAGTTGAATACTGTGTTAGGCTCTAGGACCTATTCTACTATTAATTTTTGTGCCCCTTTCAATTCTATTCCTGCTTTGCATTTCATCAAATGCAAACAGAATTCATCAAACCCTTTTTTAAATTTTAAGGATATGGGGTACAATTCAGGATTAGGTATACAGGTGGTCACTGTACAGGCAAAGACTGGGCCTCCCTTTGGTCCCCACTTTGCCTTGTTTGAGATCAGGTACCCTTAGTGATGTTGTGGTCCTACTCTAAGCTCCCACCCTGGCAGTATTCCATTACTGCCAATCCCCTTCTTATAGTATTATGATATGGTAATTGTTCAAGGTCCACTTACGAGTAAGAACATATGGTACTCTGTTCTTTGTTTTTGTGATAGATCACTGAGTATGATAGACTCTAAATCCATCCAAAGTTGTTGTGAAGCCTATTTGTTTGTTCTTCTTTATGGCTGCGTAATATTCCATTGTGTATATGTACCACATATTTTTTATACAGTCCAGTTTCGATGGGCAGCACGGTTAATTTCATGTTTTTCTATCGTGACTAGTGCTGCAATACACATGCGTGGGCAGGTATCTTTTTGTAGAATGATTTGAGTTTCTTCAGGCATATTACCAGTAGAGGGATGACTGGGTCATATGGAAAGTCAACATGTGGTTCTTTCAGAAATTGCCACACTGTTTTCTAAGGAGGTTGTGCTAGTTTGCATTCTCACAAGCAGAGTAGAAGAATTCCTTTTTCTCCTTATCCTTGTCAGTATCTGTTATTTGTTTTATTAATGATGTCCATTCTTACTGGGGTTAGGTGGTATCCCAATGTGGTTTTGATTTGCATTTCTGTGATGATGAGTGAGGCTGAGCACTTTTTCATGTCTTTCACCATACTCTTAATTGGTCTATCAGCAATTTAAATATTCAAGTGGGCTTTTAAGGACAAGGAGTATATAAATCTAAGAATCACATCTACATGATAGCCAAAAGATTGTGGACTAACACAGTGTGGGTTACCACCATTGTATTACAATCATTTGTACTCCCATTTTTCTGTAAAGGGTACTGTTGGAATCACAAAGGCTACCTGATCCTAAACCAGGGAAAAGAGGACCAATTGGAAACTTAAACTTTACCCGCAAGTACACGACTTATGTGTCTAATCCTGACTTGTACTCCATACCTTTATAATAAAATAAAGAAAAACAAATAAATAAAAATATAGGACACTGTTGAAGTTTAATAGATACAATGATTATACAGTTGTGTAATCATGTAATTACTAATTGCTTATTATATCAATACTGTATTCTTGCTGCCTGTCTTTTAACTCTGGTAGTTGCCAAGAAAGGTCTTTATTGAACCTGTTGTTTCTAGGACCATAGTTTAAAAAACACTCACTAGAGAATTACCGTCTTTTCCTCTTATTATTTCTGTGTTGTAATTGCTGCTGCCATTGTTTCTAGGATGTCAGATGTTATGTCATATGTGCTCTGTCTTAAGTGTCGTATTTGCTAGCTTTGTAATCATAAGTGTTCAATAAACATTTTAATAAGCTATTCAAGTTCAGCTAAAGTTTCAAATAATATGCTCTGTCTGCAAGTCACGGAATCAGCTCATAAAAGGCAAGTGTATCAACTTAACTTAAAATGAAAAACATCACAATTGAAAAAAAATCAAATTAATGGTGGGGAAAGGAGTTGGGGAAATTGTAGAGGGTTAGAATTGTTTACAACTTTAATTGAAGCCCTGAGCAGTGTCTCACGCCTGTAATCCCAGCACTTTGGGAGGCAGAGGTAAGAGGATTGCCTGAGTCCAGGCGTTTGAGACCAGTCTGGTCAACTTGGCGAGACCTCATCTCTACAATAAATGAACAAATTAGCCGGGTGTGGTGGTGCATGCCTGTAGTTCCAACTGCTTGGAAGGCTGAAGCTGAAAGATTGCCTGAGCCCAGTAGGTGGAGGCTATGGTGGCCGTGAGTATGCCATTGCACTCTAACCTGGGTGACAGAGTGGAACTCCAACTAAAATAAATAAGTAAATTAGTAAATTAATTAATTAATTAAATAATAAATAGAATTTTCATTGAAATACACAAGAAATTTTAGGTAAGCTGAGCTATAACACCATGCTTTAAATTCGTTTAAATTATATATTTTTCTAACATGTCTGTTTTATAAGTCCTTGCATTTATAGTCTTTTCTTTTTTTTAGTTTATTCAGTCTTAGCATATTTACTCATCTGTACCCATTTTCCAAGCTATTACTAAATGGGATTATATCTGTTTGCCCTGGTGCTGTGGTTGTTATGAGAGTACTATAGGAGAAAGATTCAATAATTTTGAAGAAGACTGTGGGTATGATTCATTTGCATTTGATATGAATACTAGTTTTAATTAAAATAATCTAACCCTCCTTCATTAATGATGCAGAGACCAGTACAGTTGGAAACCGTTGTGGATGGTGTTTCTATTGTAAAATATTTATCATGCGTCAAAGATTAAATTCTCATAATGGATAATAAGAGGATGGCAGGCTATATTGGCATATTTTCATCTAGAGAAAGATATATGTTGTCTTCATATAAGCATTGATTGTGAAGTTAGCCTTGGTCACTATGTCTACCTGAGTCAATGGATCTCCATATTGACCTTAATAGTAATCAATTTCTACTTCATATTGGCAAAGTCATAAATCATAGCTGTATGACATGCCAGTGTTACTGTTTTCTAATTTCCCATGACACTCTCCAATCAATACCTCACTATTTACTAAATGAAAAAAACAGTTTGTTCTGATATCCCATTTGTAGTACATAGCATTTTAAAATTAAGAAGCTGATATTTTAACTTTTATAATTCCTGAAAGGCATCACAAAATAGAACGTGATCAAGGGAACTCACACTCCTGACACCTTTGAATCTTAAATAACTTGGCTTATAATTGATGATTGATGCACATTTTTATTTCTAAGTGTGAAGGTTACATAAACAAATAGATAGTTACATTATTTTATTCAGAGACATGCCACTTAAAGCCATATTATAAATGCAAAATACTTGAAATTGAATTAAGCAATTTAACCCGAGCCATAAAATTAGTTGCTGAAATGCAGAGTTAGGAGATAATTGCCAGATTTCAGCATCAGCATGTACCATTCTCTAAAACTTTAGAAGTGTTATGACAGTATTTAAAATAAAAAAACCTGCACCTAGATAAAATTGACTCATCAAAAGAAATATACAGCAAAGAGACTACAGAATGCGCCTGGAAAATTAACAAGGCCGGGTGCTCTCTGCCTAAATCATTGTTACACACTAATTAGTGCTGTGCTCTGATTTGAGGCTTTAAATTTGTTCTTTGAAGATTTTCTTAAAATTGTATTCAAAGGAAAGGCTCTTCTTTAATAAAACTGTATAATTCTTCGTTCACTAGGGAAACATAGCTTCCCAGCGTAATACTGCCGAAAACCAGGAGCTGACTTCTAATAGGGGTGCTAATTATTAGCATTCCAGCCTCAACTGAATGCTGCATGCTTTAAGACTGAACTAAAATAATAGTGCACAAATATTTCTTCTCCATTCTAATAAGTACTGGAAAAATTCAATAACGTTCATTAAATACATAAATGTGAATATTAAAAATAAAGATTTTCGCCCTTGATTTATTATGTACTATCTGAAAAACCAAAGTGGAAAGAAGGCATCATTGTACGGCATAAAAAGTAATTCTTTGGCCGTTAATTACAATGTAAATTTATCATTATACAAGGAGAAAAGAATGACTTCATATTTAAAACTTCAGGTGCAGCTTGGACACTCAAAATATAGATGCAATAATCTTCAATAATTCAAACAGTACAATATGGACAAGGCTAATATAAAATGAGATGCCTTAAAATGATTTAAGATAAAAATTCTTATAATCGTTTGTTATAAATGGAAGCTTGACAGAAGAAAAGATGGTATTTTGCATTGTTTCTGGAAGACAGTATTGTTAATAGGAAAATTTACACCAACTTTAGCGTCACACAATCTATAAAGTGCCTTATTTAGTAATATATTTTCCTCTACCAGTCTTACAGTGACACAGAATATAAACTAGAGTCCCTTCCTTAGTGCAGAAAGTTATCTTTGTTCTGTTAGACAAGAAAGCACTTGAACTGGGGTTTAAAATGATAAACTTGTTTAAGCATCAACTCTCTATGTGTCCTTGGGAAATTAACTTATCTTCCCCTGTTTCCTCATCTGTGCAGAGTTTTAAGAGTTGATTTCTAAATGTTAGCAATTTATGCTGTTGAAATCAAGGCAGATTCACCCTGAAAATGTGGCAGCCGTAGAGTCGAAGGGTAATTTCTTACGCTGTCAATAAAGGATGGAAACACATGATACTTCCCAGAGTTTTCTTTCTTGTAAGGTTTTAGGGGAACATAGTACTCAAGAGACAGTCATGAGAGACTGGGGAGACGAAGGTAAAGAAAAATCCATTGTGATTTGTTTTTTGTTTTGTTTTGTTTTCTCCTTTAAAGAAGAAAGTTTTTTCTTTTACACAATTGAATCCCTCATAATGCTTCTATTGACTATTTTTTTTTTGAGCTTATGGAATATTATACAGCCATTTAAAAAGGACAAATATATGGACTTCGCAGCAACTTGGATGGATTTGGAGTCGGTCATACTCAGTGATCTATCACATTGTGCTTTGAAAGTCCTCACCATTTAAGGAAGTGAGAAACAGGTGCAGAGTTGCAGTTTGTTTTCACTTTTCCCTGCTTCGTGACCAGTTCTCCTCTGTCGCTTCTGGCTCTGCTGAACAACTAGATATTCCGGGGAGTTACTGGTTAGCTGTGAACTCAGAGACAGGAGCAGTGTAGAGCCAGAAACATCCGCCTGCTTCATGATTTTGCTCTAGCAGCCTCCTGCAAGCTCTGACTGTAAATCCGTACAGGGTTGTTCAGAGACTTTTTTCTGATCTTTTAATTCTCTCTCTCTCCCTTCCCTCCCTCC
>NW_007255356.1:0-1821 GCF_000164805.1 Carlito syrichta | reverse complement strand
TCCCTCCCTCTTCCTCCCTCTCTCTCTCTTTCTTGCTTTTTTTAAACTTTCATTTATATAAATGTATGGGGGCAAGCACAATTTTGTTACATGCATACTGGTCAAGTTAGGGCTTTTTTTTTTGGAATCCATAACCCAAACAGTGTACATTTCACACATTAAGTAAATTTTCTGTCATTGGCCACCCTTCCAGCTCCTCACTTTTCTAACCAAGTCTCCAGTGTCTAGCATTCTACTCCTTATGCCCATCTGTACACAACATATGAAATTTGTCTTTCTGTGTCTGACTTGTTTCACTTAAAATAATAACCTCGGGTTCCATTCATGCTGCTGCGAAAGACACAATTTGGTTGTTTTATCTGGCAGAATAGTATTCTCTTCTCTCCTCTGGGATTTCTACTCTGTATCTATTAATATACTTTATGATAGCCCACAGATCTCTGAGGCTTTGTTGCTTTTTCGTCTTTCTTTTCATTTCTGTCATTCAAATAACTTTCTATTTTTCCAATTCCTACAACAACTATGTAAGACCTAATTTTTATAGTAAGTTCCTGGTTTCCTAATATTGGTAGTGATCTTGCTTTGATGATGGAACCCTAGCTAATCTAGTTGTTGCAGGTATGGATTGGAGCCACATATCTTTTAAAAGATTCAAAGATAATGCATATGTAATAGTGGAAAAGAAAATAAAGGATGGAGTGTGTTTAACTTTATGAACATAAAAGAGTTATTAGAAAAATATAGAATGCTTAAGTATGTTTAATCTTGAAAGTAGTATTAAATTAATGCACTCTAGGTTTCATTCATATCATTTCACTTTTCTGGACTTTGTTCTATCTTTCGAAAATTTATTGAAAGTGAATATCTAGATTGACATGTTAAAGATAACTTTGAAGTAACCTTGAATTTAATAATCATGTAAAGCTAATTATAGATAAGAAAAGATTTTGAATTAAAATAATATGGTAAAAATTTACTAACTCTGAAACAACTACATTTAGTATAGTATCAGAGCTTCTATGAGATGAATTCATTGAAGAGTTCAAGCTTCTCTTGATTTCTAAACTCCAACTGAATGTTTTTTAGTACATTTAACATTATTTCTCAAAAACATTGTTTTGTGTTTGCTTTTCATAATTGCCAGGTATATGTTTTAGTAACATTTATTCAATACTTCTCAAATTTTACTTCTTTCAAAGTGTATATGTACCCCTATTCATAAGGACAAGTGATGGAATTCATTAGACCATTTCTTTTTTTTTTTTTTTTTTTTCATTAATCAGTATTTTTTTATTATGGTTTTGTGGGGTACAGTTAAGGGTTAGGTGTACAATGACGTTTCATTCAGGCACCCTGTAAATAAAAAGTGTTTTCCCATCCCCCGACAGATATTTGCTACTGTTAATCCCATCCCCCTCCCCCCCATAGTTTCCCAGGACCGTCCGTCATTTTCTCATAGTATTGCATTGGATGTTCAAGGTCCATTATATGAGTGAGAACATGTGATATTCGGATTTTTGTTTTTGTGAGAGGTCACTCAGTATTATAGACTCTAGTTCCATCCAGGTTGCAGCGAAATTCATGATTTTGTTCTTTTTTATGGCTGCGTAGTATTCCATCGTGTATATGTACCACATTTTTTTAATCCAGTCCTCTTTTGATGGGCAGCATGGTTGTTTCCAGGTTCTTGCTATTGTGAACAATGCTGCGATAAACATACGTGTGCAGGTATCTTTTTTATAGAGTGATTTGTGTTCTTCAGGGTATATTCCCAGTAGGGGGATTGCAGGTTCATATGGAAGGTCAATTTTTAGAGCTTTT